>NC_088871.1:24986504-25226475 GCF_032884065.1 Artemia franciscana
TCGCTTATCTGACTGTTACGCTTAATTAGCCCACTGTTTTGAGAATTGGCATGACTAAGCTTTTGCTTGAATTGTAAAGGAGTCTTTTTAATGAAGACTGAGGGAGCGAGCAGTCAACTTTTAGAATGAGTCCTCCCCCATACAAAGGTCATTTAAAGGCAACACTTAACCCACATGTATTTTCAGCAACCTTCTTTCGACAACAATCTGTCAAAAAGACAACATTCAATTTTATGAACCGCAAGCTAGATTATCAATGCTTCGTCCAATCTACAAACGCAATAAAAGGGTCTTAAAACTTGCGTGAGACTCAATTAGCCCAATAATTACCCTCAATTGCAACGAACTGTTCGATAATTATCCTTAAAATGAAATGTCTCCAACTGATTCTTTAAACAATAAACTTGGATGTATTGTCATATGACGACTCCATTCTCCAAACTTATTTGGAGTAGCTATCGCTTGTTCCTAAGGTTATAACTTAAAGTTATTCCAAAGTTATAAGTTATATCTATATATATAAAAATAAGTTGTCTGTGTGTGGATCTGTGGATGGATCAGGTGACGTCACCTGAAAAAACTGGATCAGGTGACAAAACTGAAAACTGAAAAAACTAAAAAAAGGCAAAAACTACAAAAAAAAACTAAAAACTAATAAAAAAATAAAAAAGCTAAAAAAAGGCAAAAACTACAAAAAAAAACTAAAAACTAATAAAAAAATAAAAAAGCTAAAAAACTAAAAAAACTAAAAAAACTAAAAAAAGGTAAAAAACTAAAAACTAAAAAAAACTAAAAAAAAGGAAAAAACTGAAAAATAAGCTAAAATAAAGGTAAAAACCAATAAAAAACTAAAAAAAAAAATGAAAAAACTAAAAAACGGCAAAAACTACAAAAAAACTAAAAACTAATAAAAAAAGTAAAAAAGCTAAAAAACTAAAAAAACTAAAAAAACTAAAAAGAGGTAAAAAACTAAAAAAAATAAAAAATAAAAAAAAATAAAAAAAAGGAAAAAACTGAAAAATAAGCTAAAATAAAGGTACAAACCAATAAAAAACTAAAAAGAAAAAAAGGAAAAAACTAAAAAAAATTTTCATCTAAAAAACTAAAAAAAACTAAAAAAGGTAAAAACTAAAAGAACTAAAAAAGAAAAAAATAAATGACGACACTCAAAGAGAAAGCGACCAGGACAAAAGGAATGTTCGATTAGCAATCAACAAAGCACCGGGACACAGGGAGTATAAATGACGACCAGGACATAAGTAAAAAAAAAAACTAACAAAACTAAAAAGAAGGTAAAAACTACAAAAAAACTAAAAAGAAAAAAACTAAAAAAAAGCAAAAACTACAAAAAAAACTAAAAACTAATAAAAAAGCTAAAAAACTAAAAAAACTAAAAAAAGGCAAAAACTACAAAAAAACTAAAAACTAATAAAAAAAATAAAAAAGCTAAAAAACTAAAAAACTAAAAAAACTAAAAAAAGGTAAAAAACTAAAAAAAACTAAAAACTAAAAAAAACTAAAAAAAAGGAAAAAACTGAAAAATAAGCTAAAATAAAGGTAAAAACCAATAAAAAACTAAAAAAAAAACTGAAAAAACTAAAAAAAGGCAAAAACTACAAAAAAAAACTAAAAACTAATAAAAAAAGTAAAAAAGCTAAAAAACTAAAAAAACTAAAAAAACTAAAAAAAGGTAAAAAACTAAAAAAAAAAATAAAAAAAAAATAAAAAAAAGGAAAAAACTGAAAAATAAGCTAAAATAAAGGTAAAAACCAATAAAAAACTAAAAGAAAAAAAGGAAAAAACTAAAAAAAATTTTCATCTAAAAAACTAAAAAAAACTAAAAAAGGTAAAAACTAAAAGAACTAAAAAAGAAAAAAAATAAATGACACTCAAAGAGAAAGCGACCAGGACAAAAGGAATGTTCGATTAGCAATCAACAAAGCACCGGGACACAGGGAGTATAAATGACGACCAGGACATAAGTAAAAAAAAAAACTAACAAAACTAAAAAGAAGGTAAAAACTACAAAAAAACTAAAAAGAAAAAAAACTAAAAACTAATAAAAAAACTAAAAAATCTAAAAATCTAAATAAACTAAAAAAGAAAAAAAAAGGAAAAAAATAAAGGAGAAAAACAAAACTAAAAAACGAATGTATATACAGACCGAGACACCGGGATACAAATGACGACCGGGACACAGGGAATATAAATGACGACCGGGACACAGGGACACAACTACAACGGGGACACCGGGGGAAACAGGGGGATATAAATGACGACCGGGACACCGGGACAGGGAATGGTCGATTAGCAATCACCATCAACAAAGCTCAAGGGCAATCATTAGAATCATGAGGTATAGATCTGAATACAGATTGTTTTCCCATGGACCATTATATGTTGCATGTTCAAGAGTCGGTAAACCTGACAATCTATTTATATGCAAAGACAATGGGACAGCAAAGAATGTTGTATATTCGCAAGTTTTACGTAGTTAAAACCATATATATATATATATATATATATATATATATATATATATATATATATATATATATATATATATATATATATATATATATATATATATATATATATATATATATATATATATATATATATATATATATATATATATATATATATATATATATATATATATATATATATATATATATTCACAGGTGGGACATAGGGACACAACTACAATGGCGCGTAACTATTATGGCGCGTAACGACTTACGCGCGCGGGGGGCTTGGGGGGGGGGGGGCGCTAAGCGCCCCCACCAACTAGGTGTTGGGGTAAGCGCCCCCACCAACAGCTAGTATATATATAAAAATAAGTTGTCTGTGTGTGGATCTGTGGATCAGGTGACGTCATGTTTGTCCGCATATGACGTCTGAATTATTTCACACTAATACAAAAGAAGAAAAAAACTAAAAAAGGTAAAAACTACAAAAAAAACTAAAAAAAAAAAAAACTAAAAAAGCTAAAAAACTAAAAAAACTAAAAAAAGGTAAAAATCTAATAACTAAAAAAAAACTGAAAAAAATAAAAAAAGGCAAAAACTACAAAAAAAATAAAAACTAATAAAAAAACTAAAAAAGCTAAAAAACTAAAAAAACTAAAAAAAAACTAATAAAAGGTAAAAAACTAAAAAAAACTAAAAACTAAAAAAGAAAAAAACTAAAAAAAAGGAAAAAACTGAAAAATAAAAGAGAAAAAGAAAACTAAAAAAATATGAATAAATATATATAAAAATAAGTTGTTTGTGGGTTATGTCTGTCTGTCTGTCTGTCGAGTGACGTCGTGTTTGTCCGCATATGACGTCTGAATTATTTCACACTAATACAAAAGAAGAAAAAAAACTAAAAAAGGTAAAAACTACAAAAAAAACTAAAAAGAAAAAAAATAAAAAAGCTAAAAAACTAAAAAAAACTAAAAAAAGGTAAAAACCTAAAAACTAAAAAAAACTGAAAAAAATAAAAAAAAGGCAAACACTAAAAAAAACAACTAAAAACTAATAAAAAAACTAAAAAAGCTAAAAAACTAAAAAAACTAAAAAAACTAAAAAAAGGTAAAAAACAAAAAAAAAACTAAAAACTAAAAAAGAAAAAACTAAAAAAAAAGGAAAAAACTAAAAAATAAGAGAAAAAGAAAACTAAAAAAATATTAATAAATATAAAAAATATAAATATAAATATAATATAAATTAGCAATCAACAAAGCACCGAGACACAAATGACGACCGGGACACAGGGAGTATAAATGACGACCAGGACATAAGTAAAAAAAAAAAACTAAAAAAACTAAAAAAATGGTAAAAACTACAAAAAAACTAAAAACTAATAAAAAAACTAAAAAATCTAAAAATCTAAATAAACTAAAAAAGAAAAAAAAGAAAAAAGGAAAAAAATAAAGGAGAAAAACAAAACTAAAAAACGAATGTATATACAGACCGGGACACCGGGATACAAATGACGACCAGGACACAGGGAATATAAATGACGACCGGGACACAGGGACACAACTACAATGGGGACGCCAGGGGGCACAGGGGGATATAAATGACGACCGGGACACCGGGACACAAGGAATATAAATGACGCTCGGGACACTCAAAGAGAAATCACAGACTGGAACACCGGGACACAAATGACGACCGGGACACAGGGAATATAAATGACGACCGGGACACAGGGACATAACTACAAAGGGGACGCCGGGGTGCACAGGGGGATATATAAATGACGATGGCGACTCAGGGAATGGTCGATTAGCAATCACCATCAACAAAGCTCAAGGGCAATCATTAGAATCATGAGGTATAGATCTGAATACGGATTGTTTTCCCATGGACCATTATATGTTGCATGTTCAAGAGTCGGTAAACCTGAAAATCTATTTATATGCACAGACAATGGGACAGCAAAGAATGTTGTATATTCGCAAGTTTTACGTAGTTAAAAACATATATATATATATATATATATATATAGATATATATATATATATATATATATATATATATATATATATATATATATATATATCTATATTCACAGGTGGGACATAGGGACACAACTACAATGGCGCGTAACTAATATGGCGCGTAACGACTTACGCGCGCGGGGGGGCTTGGGGGGGGCGCGAAGCGCCCCCACCAACTAGGTGTTGGGGTGGCGCGAAGCGCCACCCCAACAGCTAGTATATATATATATATATATATATATATAAATATATATATATAAATAAATATATATATATATATATATATATATATATTATATATATATATATATATATGTATATATATATATATATATATATATATATATATATATATATATATATATATATATATATATATATATATATATATATATATATATATATATATATATATATATATATATATATATATATATATATATATATATATATATATATATATATATATATATATATATATATATACTAGCTGTTGGGGTGGCGCTTCGTGCCACCCCAACACCTAGTTGGTGGGGGCGCTTCGCACCCCCCCCCAAGCCCCCCGCGCGCGTAAGTCGTTACGCGCCATAATAGTTACGCGCCATTGTAGTTGTGTCCCTATGTCCCACCTGTGAATATAGATAGATATATATATATATATATATATATATATATATATATATATATATATATATATATATATATATATATATATATATATATATATATATATATATATATATATATATATATGGTTTTAACTACGTAAAACTTGCGAATATACAACATTCTTTGCTGTCCCATTGTCTTTGCATATAAATAGATTGTCAGGTTTACCGACTCTTGAACATGCAACATATAATGGTCCATGGGAAAACAATCTGTATTCAGATCTATACCTCATGATTCTAATGATTGCCCTTGAGCTTTGTTGATGGTGATTGCTAATCGACCATTCCCTGTCCCGGTGTCCCGGTCGTCATTTACATCCCCCTGTTTCCCCCGGTGTCCCCGTTGTAGTTGTGTCCCTGTGTCCCGGTCGTCATTTATATTCCCTGTGTCGCGGTCGTCATTTGTATCCCGGTGTCCCGGTCTGTATATACATTCGTTTTTTAGTTTTGTTTTTCTCCTTTATTTTTTTCCTTTTTTTTTCTTTTTTAGCTTATTTAGATTTTTAGATTTTTTAGTTTTTTTATTAGTTTTTAGTTTTTTTTTCTTTTTAGTTTTTTTGTCCCGGTCGTCATTTATATCCCCCTGTTTCCCCCGGTGTCCCCGTTGTAGTTGTGTCCCTGTGTCCCGGTCGTCATTTATATTCCCTGTGTCCCGGTCGTCATTTGTATCCCGGTGTACCGGTCTGTATATACATTCGTTTTTTAGTTTTGTTTTTCTCGTTTATTTTTTTCCTTTTTTTTTCTTTTTTAGTTTATTTAGATTTTTAGATTTTTAGTTTTTTTATTAGTTTTTACTTTTTTTTTCTTTTTAGTTTTTTTGTAGTTTTTACCTTCTTTTTAGTTTTGTTAATTTTTTTTTTTACTTATGTCCTGGTCGTCATTTATACTCCCTGTGTCCCGGTGCTTTGTTGATTGCTAATCGAACATTCCTTTTGTCCTGGTCGCTTTCTCTTTGAGTGTCGTCATTTATTTTTTTCTTTTTTAGTTCTTTTAGTTTTTACCTTTTTTAGTTTTTTTTAGTTTTTTAGATGAAAATTTTTTGTAGTTTTTTCCTTTTTTTCTTTTTAGTTTTTTATTGGTTTTTACCTTTATGTTAGCTTATTTTTCAGTTTTTTCCTTTTTTTTTAGTTTTTTTTTATTTTTTATTTTTTTTTAGTTTTTTACCTTTTTTTAGTTTTTTTAGTTTTTTTAGTTTTTTTAGTTTTTTAGCTTTTTTACTTTTTTTATTAGTTTTTAGTTTTTTTGTAGTTTTTGCCTTTTTTTAGTTTTTTCAGTTTTTTTTTTAGTTTTTTATTGGTTTTTACCTTTATTTTAGCTTATTTTTCAGTTTTTTCCTTTTTTTTTAGTTTTTTTTAGTTTTTAGTTTTTTTAGTTTTTTACCTTTTTTTAGTTTTTTTAGTTTTTTTAGTTTTTTAGCTTTTTTATTTTTTTTATTAGTTTTTAATTTTTTTTGTAGTTTTTGCCTTTTTTTTTAGTTTTTTTAGTTTTTTAGCTTTTTTATTAGTTTTTAGTTTTTTTTGTAGTTTTTGCCTTTTTTTAGTTTTTTTAGTTTTTTAGCTTTTTTATTTTTTTTATTAGTTTTTAGTTTTTTTTGTAGTTTTTGCCTTTTTTTAGTTTTTTCAGTTTTGACGTCACCTGATCCAGTTTTTTCAGGTGACGTCACCTGATCCACGATCCAGAGATCCACAGACAACTTATTTTTATATATATAGATAGTTTTTTTTTTTACTTATGTCCTGGTCGTCATTTATACTCCCTGTGTCCCGGTGCTTTGTTGATTGCTAATCGAACATTCCTTTTGTCCTGGTCGCTTTCTCTTTGAGTTTCGTCATTTATTTTTTTCTTTTTTAGTTCTTTTAGTTTTTACCTTTTTAGTTTTTTTTAGTTTTTTAGATGAAAATTTTTTTTAGTTTTTTCCTTTTTTTCTTTTTAGTTTTTTATTGGTTTTTACCTTTATTTTAGCTTATTTTTCAGTTTTTTCCTTTTTTTTAGTTTTTTTTTATTTTTTATTTTTTTTAGTTTTTTACCTTTTTTTAGTTTTTTTAGTTTTTTTAGTTTTTTAGCTTTTTTACTTTTTTTATTAGTTTTTAGTTTTTTTTTGTAGTTTTTGCCTTTTTTTAGTTTTTTCAGTTTTTTTTTTAGTTTTTTATTGGTTTTTACCTTTATTTTAGCTTATTTTTCAGTTTTTTCCTTTTTTTTTAGTTTTTTTAGTTTTTAGTTTTTTTAGTTTTTTACCTTTTTTTAGTTTTTTTAGTTTTTTTAGTTTTTTAGCTTTTTTATTTTTTTTATTAGTTTTTAGTTTTTTTTGTAGTTTTTGCCTTTTTTTAGTTTTTTTAGTTTTTTAGCTTTTTTATTAGTTTTTAGTTTTTTTTGTAGTTTTTGCCTTTTTTTAGTTTTTTTAGTTTTTTAGCTTTTTTATTTTTTTTATTAGTTTTTAGTTTTTTTTGTAGTTTTTGCCTTTTTTTTAGTTTTTTCAGTTTTGACGTCACCTGATCCAGTTTTTTCAGGTGACGTCACCTGATCCATCCACAGACAGACAGACAACTTATTTTTATATATATAGATATATATATATATATATATATATATATATATATATATATATATAAATATATATATATATATATATATATATATATATATATATATATATATATATATATATATATATATATATATATATATATATATATATATATATATATATATATATATATAAAGCTGAGAGGTCAACAGGGCAGCTACAAAACAAGCAACACTCGTTAAACCTGAACTGTGAAGTACTCGACTACAACTCGCACTTGGCAGTGGAAATTTTAGTTAGCCACTCATCCTTTCGCCTTTGAGTGTCATTGTCAATGTTACGCCTGTGTGTATAATTTTTTCTGCATAACTCATGGACCTTCTGTCCGGCAATGACCACAACGGTATCCCTTCGCATCTGACTAGATTGGTTAATTCTGGCAGTTCCTTTCTGTGTAATAATCGTGTAATGTGAGTCGTCTTCGACATTTCTTTTGCAGATTCTGTAGTGCTCCAACTGAGTAGACATCTCGATATAAAAAAAAAAAAAAAAAAAAAAAAAAAAAAAAAAAAAAAAAAAAAAAAAAAAAAAAATATATAAAAAACACTTTAAAAAAAGAGCTAAGAGCTCATATGGCACTTGCGACGAGGCCAAAAGAGGTAAGAGCCAAGAGATCATATGGTATGAGCTCTAACAAAATTCTATGAATCAATAGATTGATTTAAAAAGGAAAATAAGAGGCTTAATGCCGGTCAGTATTTAAAATAAAAGCTCTGAGTCACAATATCTTTCTAAATATCAAAATTCATTAAGATCCGATCACCCACTCGTAAGTTATAAATACCTAATTTTTTCTAATTTTTCCTCTCTCTTTAGCCCCCCAGATGGTCGAATCTGGGAACTTCATCAAGTCAAATTGTGCACAATTTTCTTCTCAATAGATGACGCTGTAAAACAAAAAAAACAAATAACTTAAACTGACCTGAAACATCCAAGAATTTGACGCAAAGCAGTAAAGTACAATAATTTGTCCTTTAAACTTTTAAAGTATTCAGTTCCGAACCACCATTATAAAAACCGACTTCTTACCTGCGCTAATCATTCATCAGAACACTAGCAGATTCACCGGAGAGTATTACTCGACTGTTAAATGGCGGAATTTCGAATAAAAATTTTTCTCAGGGTAGATGGCGGATTTAAATAAAGGTTATGACTGTCACCGACCGGAACTAGTTTTCTACTCGACTTTCTGGCATTACTTGAGGTCCTCGTCTAATTGATTTTTCAGTCAAATCTTGGGAATAAACTTTGAAATTTTTAAAACACTAAGTGATGAACGTGACGATTTTCATTTTTATTGCATTACGTAGCCTTCGAAGTGTCTTATACTAAAGCCTAGTTCAGGTATTTTTATGAAAAACCGATCATTTGTTGAATAACAAGTGCCGATTGATTGTCTTTACAAAAATTACCGCAACGCATATTGATGATAGTGAAACTTTTTTGTTTTGCACCAGACACCAAATCTGACTTCATTTTCTGTCTCAGCTTGTCATTCTGGATCAGGATCATACTTTATTTCAAGAAAAACGGAAAACGTATAAAAAAATCACATTAAAAGCCAAAACACGGTTATTTTGCGTCGGCTCAGAATATGCGAAAATGGATATGTTGTTCAGTTTTTTTTCTCTACAAGATGGTGTAAGAATCATTTCTGTTGCAATTTGTTTCGGGTCAAACCTCCATTTGCTTGTACTACAAGAGGTTCATATGACTAATTTACCAGTTTTCATCGTCATTGTCAGTTGATTTGGGAAAATTGGCTTAAGCTTTGCCCTAACCCCCCTGATTTTAAAGAAATTACGTAGCTGGCTACTACCCAAATAAAGGTAATTACTAAAACACTTCATCGACAAAAACCTTTTGGATAGAAAGACAATGATACAGATAAATATTAATATCTACATAGAATATCGATTTTTTTTTAGTTTGGTCTCTGTCTAATTTTGCAAACAGTCTTGGGAATCGCCTCCACTGAGCGTGGTATCAAATATTCTGGTAATGTTCAAATGGTACTCGTCTGTTAGAGCGCCTACGAATATAGAAGCTAAGCCAATCTGATTTTTAGAGAGTTTACAATCTGTATTGAATGAACTAATCTCTGAATAATTTTTTTGACAAATCCCGATAGAATATCACCAATTATTATCAAAATATAATACTTTAGAAACTACTTTGGGCTATATATTTGCAATATTAGGGGGGGGGGATTAAAGTATATTGGGTTTGCATGAAAAATGTGTTAAGTACAATCATTTTGCAAATTATATGTAAGAATTATTTTCTATCCTTCTTTTGTCAAAATCCCTACCATACTCTCCCCCATAATTTACAAATTTAGAGCCCGATTTACATGTTTTCCATCTATTCTGTGACTTGTCTTTGTTTGTCTTACGCAAGGTGAAACAAACTAGTTAAGAAAACGGTTCTTAACTCCTATATACTTAGGTGCCATATTAGCCAAGGTCCATTCCAAAATTTGCCTACGACTAAGTTAGGTCGTATAAATCATATTCTATCACCATTGCTCCAAGAATTATATATTTGTCTGCATAATTTGGTATTATAGCATGCCAGCCACTAAGCAGAGTCAGGATTTGCAGAGGATGACTGGCACCGACCTGATACTGGAGTAAATCTGACCTTATCTGTCAGCAAAGCCTCTGTTAATTAATCAAACCAAACTTCTTCACAATAAACAGAAATGAATCAATATCAAAGATTTATAGCGCAAAATAGCATTTTAAAAATATGCCTGCTGATTTATGGTAAAAATATATCTTCATGTAGATCACGAGGCTAGAAAGAGATAACACTTTATTATCTTTATTCTTTTTTGTTTAGAAAATACTGGACTTTGACCATACTGAGCAATTTTCAAGACCAACAAAAAATGAATTAACGACAGTAAAGAAGAATTTACACTTACCTGACCAAACCCCCAAACTTTACGATAAGTTTTATTAAAAAGATTGTTCCATTCGACGATTTATGTAAAATTAACAAGACTTGTGCCCCATCCTTCCTATTGCATTAACTTTTCCATCGCAAAGTTAATGACGGCTGTTAATGGATTTCCAACCACTCTTAGGAACTCTATTATCTCATCTAAGAAATTCTACTAACCTTAGTGAAAAATTAAATAACCTTGCATCAGAAGAAAATACAATGCTCTAGTAGTGTAGGTTTTTCAGTTTCTGGAAGATCGAAAGGGGATAAACTATTAAAGCTACTACTCTCTCAAGTTGTTATTACGCGCACCTGGGTCTGACAAACTGAAATAAGAAATTTCATTTTCAGTAAATGTATTTTCAACGGGGAGCTTGTATATCCTAAAAATTTGTGTCCCCTATTAGAATTCAAAAAGGTATTTTCATTAAATGAAATCGAGCATTGACCAGGTGGACCAGCAATCTATTCATATTATTTTGATCCAAATGATTCTACAAAATAACTACTTTACCCATGGAGAAATCCCTACCCCGCTTACTAGAATGATTAACCTATTAATTCAGTGTTTTTTATGCACTGCAATAATTGAGATACAAAAGTGAAAAGAGATTCTTTGAAATCGCTTGCACTTGGTTTGCACCTGCATGTTAAGTAACGCTTTAGAGGGGGCGCTTCACGCCCCCCGCCCAAAGGCCCCCGCGCACGTAAGTCGTTACGCGCCATATTAGTTACGCCCCATTGTAGTTGTGTCCCTGTGTACCACCTATGAATATAGATAGATTTATATATGTGTTTTAAACTACCTAAAACTTGCGAATATACAACCTTGTTGGCTTTTCCATTGTCTGTGCATATACAAAGCCTTATGTACTAATAATGACGTCATATGCAAACGCTCTTTTTACAAACAAACAAACATGCATACACGCATAGATAGATAAATACAATACAAATTAACAGCGTAAAACTTGCGAATATACAACATTCTTCGCTGTCCAATTGTCGCTGCATATAAATATATTGTCAGGTTTACCGACCTTCGAACATAAAACGTACAATTGTCCATGGGAAAAACAATCAGTATTAAGATCTATACCACATTTTCTAATGATTAACCTTGAGCTTTGTTAATGGTGATTGCAAATGCTAATCGAATTGGGAATTGCAATCTTTTAAATTGAAAAGGCAGATTCGCTTGAATCATGGGAATGCGAGGAATAAGAACAGCCTCACCCTCAAAAGGCCGTGTCAAGATTGTGGCCTCTATTAGGTTTTCCATTATTTTTTTTAACGGCAAGTCGCGTGCCATTGCAAAGCTTTGGTGGGTTGATATTTCTTAAAAGTATTATTGGTACGCCTATTTTTAGTTGTAGCTCGTGTGGTGGAAACCCTGAAAGATCCACGGAATTTAAAAATTCAGATCGATAATTAACCGCTTCATTGGTTCCAAAACTGTGTCGACTGACTTGTAAAGGACTGCCTGGTCTCGAATCTTGGTCAAAATAATATTGTTGATTTCGTGGACGTCTATATTTTTTGGTTGACGAATCGCTCTGTCACTTAGACATTTATTATTTTTATAATTGTTTAGAATATTCGGAAATACTTTTCCAGTCAATTTATTTTGGACGTCACTAAATTACAGAAATCAGCAGGTAGTTGTATACGTACTGAAATTGAGTCTACTGGGAGCTTTCCGTTTCCAATTGATCGGAAAATGTTTGACCAGAGGCATCGTTTTACAATCGGACACGTATATTTGTAGTTAATTTTAATGTTTTTACGTGTGCCCATAAATTAGAATTTTTCAGGCAAGCTTTCATTTCGTCTGCAGGGGTTGATCTAGGTATTATAGGTAATGTTCGCCTGAAATCTCATGCAAGCAATATTAATGTGCAGCCAAAGGGTTTCAACTTCCCTCGCAAATCTTTCAAGCATTGATCCAAAGCCTCGAGCGATTTTTTGTGTGCCATTGTGCACTCATCCCAAATAATAAGTTTGCATTGCTGCAATACTTTACCCATCCCAGATGATTTGGAAATATTGCACGTGGGAGTTTCTGTAGAATGCAAATTCAGAGGCAATTTCAAAGCGGAATGAGCAGTTCTTCCACCAGGCAGCAATGTTGCGGCTATTCCGGACGACGCAATTGTCAACGCTATATCATTTTTTGATCGAATTGATGCCAGAATCAGTTTTATCACAAACGTTTTACCAGTACCTCCTGGCGCATGCAAAAAGAAAATTTCTCCAACGTTGTTATCGACACAATGCATTATCGTATCATAAATGTCTTTTTTTCCGAATTTAACTTGGAAATGTTATTTAGTACATCCGACAATAGATCACTCGTACTGTAACTTTGTTCACGATCCAATTCTACACATGTCGAAACAGGTGCGATACGGTTAGATGAAGACATTCCCAAATCTTGAAGAGGTTTGTTTGCCATAAGTACGCACAAATTTTCTATAATAACTAAAGTGTAGTTATAAATTTCTGATGTAAAATCAAAACTCCTTTCTGACGTCTCTAACTGTTTTCGATGGAGTATATCTTCGGACATTTTTGACTTATATTTTTCCCATAACTCTCTAGGAACTGATGGAGAGCAAGTTGTTAAAATGATGCCAAACAATGCACGAATATGACTTGGAGTTGACGCCTCGCACGTGTCATTGATGCAGTTATCCCAGTGTTGGTCATTCTCCGATAAATTCAGAGCTTGGCATGCACTACAGTAAGTGTCATATATAGTACCGTTTACACTTCTCAAATACTCAAAGGATGTTGGACCGGGTACATTCACCAAAAGCAGGCGTAGAAAGAAGCATTCATGTTGATTGGGGTGAACGGTGTAGAGTCTTGCTATCGTGGTATCTTTGAAGATGGTAGGTTGGCCGTCGACTGACTTATCCTGTTTTCGACGTTCAAATACTTTATTTTTAGTATTCCACGTGTAATACGAAGGCACTTCAGTATACAGCAGTTTTTTTGCAAAAGAATCATTTTTGCAAAGCAAAAAGAGAGCGGTTAACTTTGTATCCGGTGGATTCAGGGCTCTTTGTGGCACGTTGGTTTCCGAGAAATAAACACGTTGACCATTCTGTAAATGTACCGCTACGTGAACAACAACTGGACTACGTTCATGTATTGGAAATGAAAGAATTCGCCAAACAGCTTCATTACTGCTTATGTATCTTCCAGCCTGATATTTTACGATTTCATCGATATCTTTGAGTTCGGACTGCAAGCCCAAAACTGCCATGTCACTGCCTTTGTTGACGTATTTACATATGTATTTGATTGCCTTTACGGAATTACAGTATTCAACGTTTATATGTGCATTAAATGTTTTTGATAAGAATGGGGAATATGGAACAACCCACTGGTTATCTACTTCGATGGTGGCACCGTTACACTTCTTTATTATTGCTGTTTTACCGCCATCTTCAGTAGATCTTCTTCTATATTGTGGGTAACCATCATTGCCAGTAATTTTGTTGGATACTAAAAGTCGAGGATATTGCTTTTCGCACCTTCCTTTGGCCATGCATGGTGAATTTTCGTTCATTGCACCGCAAGGTCCATGTATCATATTTTTTACAATAATATCATGTAACCCCTTATCGACATTTCCCTCAGGTATTTAAGCGGAAATCACATCATCAATTTCGTTCGAAGTAATTTTTTTATGTAGCCAGATTAGTATATGTGCGTGTGGCAAACCTCGTTTCTCCCATTCCACTGAGTACATCCAGCATCTCACTGACCCAAACACTTCAAGTTTTAATATGTAGTTTATCAGTGATTTCAACTTTTGCCGGAAGACACAGGCCGTAATGTCAAGTCTATGAACCGCCGATTGTCCTTGAAGTAAAAGCTGCTGTATCTCGTCCCAAGATTGATTACATGTAAATGTAATAAATAAATCTGGACGACCTTCGAGACAAACATACGCAATTGCATCTTGAGCATATTCATGCATATGACGGGGACTGCCAGCATGTGACGAAGGTAAAATTGTTAATATTCCAGCGTTTGTGGTATTACCTCCATTTGCAACTGCATCTCGCAAATGAATGTATTGTTCAGAGCGGAGCTTGGTCTGATTCATGCGGATATATAGCAAACGTTCTGATTCAATTTTAGCATGCATATCAACGACGTATTGGTGAAACAATTGACGGCATTTTAAAATATAATTTTCATCATCCTGCCGAATCATTAGTCTATAAGAATATTAATGCATTGCACTGCATTTCTTATTCATTTCTTTGTTAGTGTCTGGATTCATCAGTTTAATATTAAAGTGATAGCCGTCGGCTCCATCCCAAAAATGATAGGATATTGTAGGGCATTGTAGCATCGATAAGTTTCAGCAATTCTTAACAACTGAGCGTTTCGTTTATGAAGAATAATATATCGAGGTAAAAAGTGATCACCGACCATAACGATTGCCACTTCGTCATAGTTGGAGCATTGTATCTACGCACATGTTGGCTAGGAGGCGTTTTGTCAGCGGAAATAACAGTTTTATGCGTATCAGTAGGCATCAAATTGATGGCTGTTTTGAACAGACGCACTAAATTATTATTTTCGTGGAAAAGATGCTGCGATTGGGAAACGATTGTCCTTTCAAAGTTTGGAGAGATTTCGCAACGTGCATTCAATTCAGAATTTCTATCACTGATGAAGTACAATTGTAAAAATTTATGATTCTCGCCTGAGAATGGTAGAAGGGACCCTGCTCTATGATAAATTTGCCCTTTTACATTGAAAGTAGACATAAATTGATCTGGCTTTTCGATTTGGGCTCCAAACGACGTCATTTGGAAACATGAGTTAGATTTTCTGATTTTTGAAAAAAACGTTTAGATTTTGACGCAGTTCCAGTAAGGAAAGTCTTCAATGGCTCTGGTGGTGCAGCCACTAGAGGAAGTTTTACTTTTCCTAAGGCGCAACACATTCCCATTGTTTCACCATAGAATTTCAAGGCCTTGCAAAAGGGAAAAATTTTAGACACATTCCCGATTTGAACACATCTACTCAAGCTATAATCATCGACTGGGCTGTACCTGAATGCCAGGCGATAACTTTCAGGTTGCTCTGATTCCTCGGCACGCTTTCTTTTCTTACTTTCTCTATCAGCAGCAAGCCTGATTTGTTGCTGTTGTTGTGATTCCTCAGCATGCCTTCTTTTTTCACTTTCTCTTTTTTCGCAGCAAGTCTGGTTACATGTTGCTCTGGTAGTTCCTCGGCATGCCTTCTTTTTTCACTTTCTCTTTTAGCAGCAAGTCTGGTTTCGCGCTTCTCTGGTAGTTCCTCGGCACGCTTTCTGTTCTTTCTTGCTCTATCAGCCTCAAGCCTGTTTTCTTGCTGTTCTTTTGATTCCTCGGCACGCTTTCTTTTCTTACTTTCTCTATCAGCAGCAAGCTTTTTGGCATAGACTCTTTGAGCATCTTCCTCGGCTGTTGCCATTGTAAGTTCATTAGTCATTTTACAGTTAAAAATTAATAGATTTCTCTGTGAACGCATGTCTTAAATACCTTTAAGGACGTCACCGTCATAAGGAAATGCCGACAACTAACTTTATGACGTCAGTCAACACACAAACATGACGTCACCCGACAGACCCACATACACACAGGCAACTTATTTAAATATATATATATATATATATATCTATATATATAAAAATAAGTTGTCTGTGGATCTTTGGATCGTGGATCAGGTGACGTCATGTTTCGGCTGACGTCATGAAATTAGTTGCCGTCATTTTTGTTATGACGATGCTTAGTATATTGTAAAACACATTAATTTGGTTAATAATATACCATTTAAAACACCAAAATGAACATGCTGGAGTAGTCACTCGGTGAGAGAGGGTGTCAGAACGGAGAATGAAGGTCCCAGGGTCAAATCCTGGTTAGGCTAAAAAAGGTAAAAAACTAAAAACTAAAAAAAAACTGAAAAAACTAAAAAAAGGCAAAAACTACAAAAAAAACTAAAAACTAATAAAAAAATAAATAAGCCGAAAAACTAAAAAAACTAAAGAAACTAAAAAAAGGAAAAAACTTAAAAAACTAAAAACTAAAAAAAAACTAAAAAAAAAGGAAAAATGAAAAATAGAAGAGAAAAAGAATACTAATAAAATTAAAAATAAAAATAAAAAAGATAAAAAGCTAAAAAAAGGTAAAAACCAATAAAAAACTAAAAAGAAAAGAAGGTAAAAAACTAAAAAAAAAATTCATCTAAACAACTAAAAAAACTAAAAAACGTAAAAACTAAAAGAACTAAAAAAGTAAAAAAAAACTAAAAAAAGGAAAAAACTGAAAAATAAGCGGGATATAAAACAGGGGGATATAAATGACGACCGGGACACCGGGACATAAGGAATATAAATGAATCAGAAAATACAACTCATGTTTCCAAATGACGTCGTTTGGAGCCCAAATTGAAAATCCAGATCAATTTATGTCTACATTCAAAGTAAAAGGGCAAATTTATCATAGAGCAGGGTCTCTTCTACCATTCTCAGGCGAGAATAATAAATTTTTACAATTGTACTTCATCAGTGAATTGAAATCACTGAATTGAATGCACGTTGCGAAATTTCTCCCAACATTGAAAGGACAATCGTTTCCCAATTACAACATCTTTTCCACGAAAATAATAATTTAGTGCGTCTGTTCAAAACAGCCATCGATTTGATGCCTACTTATACGCATAAAATTGTTATTTCCGCTGACAAAACGCCTCCTGGCCAACATGTGCGTAGATACAATGCTCCAACTATCGACAAAGTGGCCATCGTTATGGTCGGTGATCAGTTTTTACCTCGAGATATTATTCTCAGGGTTTCCACCACACGTGCTACAACTCAAAATAGGCCTACCAATAATACTTTTAAGAAATATAAACCCACCAAAGCTTTGCTATGGCACTCGACCTGCCGTAAAAAAAAACAATGGAAAACCTAATAGAGGCCACACTTAATACTGATTGTTTTTCCCATTGACAATTGTACGTTGCATGTTCGAGGGTCGGTAAACCCGACAATCTATTTATATGCAGCGACAATTGGACAGCGAAGAATGTTGTATATTCGCAAGTTTTACGCAGTTAATTTGTATTTTATCTATCTATCTATCTATCTATCTATATAAAAACGAGTTGTATGTATGCATGTTTGTTTGTTTGTAAAAAGAGCGTTTGCATATGATGTCATTATTAGTACATACGGCTTTGTATATGCAGAGACAATGGGAAAGCCAAGAATGTTGTATATTCGCAATTTTTACGTAGTTTAACTCCTGCAGACGAAATGAATGCTTGCCTAAAAAATTCTAATTTATAGGCACACGTAAAAATATTAAAATTAACTACAAATATGCGTGTCCGATTGCAAAACGATGACTCTGGTCAAACAGTAGACTCAATTTCAGGACGTATACAACTACCTGCTGATTTCTGTAATTTAGTGACGTCCAAAAATGAATTGATTGAAAAAGTATTTCCGAATATTCTAAAAAATTATAAAAATAATAAATGGCTAAGTGAAAGAGCGATTCTCGCACCCAAAAATATAGACGTCCACGAAATCAACAATATTGTTTTGACCAAGATTCGAGACCAGGCAGTCCTTTACAAGTCAGTCGACACAGTTTTGGAACCAAATGAAGCGGTTAATTATCCATCTGAATTTTTAAATTCCATAGATCCTTCAGGGTTTCCACCACACGTGCTACAACTAAAAATAGGCGTACCAATAATACTTTTAAGAAATATCAACCCACCAAAGCTTTGCAATGGCACACGACTTGCCGTAAAAAAAAACAATGGAAAACCTAATAGAGGCTACAATCTTGACAGGGCCTTATGAGGGTGAGGCTGTTCTTATTCCTCGCATTCCCATGATTCCAACGGATCTGCTTTTTCAATTTAAAAGATTGCAATTCCCAATTCGATTAGTATTTGCAATCACCATTAACAAAGCTCAAGGTCAATAATTAGAAAAATGTGATATAGATCTTAATACTGATTGTTTTTCCCATTGACAATTGTACGTTGCATGTTCGAGGGTCAGTAAACCTGACAATCTATTTATATGCAGCGACAATTGGACAGCGAAGAATGTTGTATATTCGCAAGTTTTACGCAGTTAATTTGTATTGTATCTATCTATATAAAAATGAGTTATGAGGATGCATGTTTGTTTGTTTGTAAAAAGAGCGTTTGTGTATGACGTCATTATTAGTACATACGGCTTTGCATATGCACAGACAATGGGAAAGCCAAGAATGTTGTTTATTCGCAATTTTTGCGTAGTTTGAAACACATATATAAATCTATCTATATTCACAGGTGGGACACAGGGACACAACTACAATGGCGCATAACTAATATGGCGCGTAACGACTTACGCGCGCGGGGGGGCTTGGGGGGGCGCGAAGCGCCCCACCAACTAGGTGTTGGGGTGGCGCGAAGCGCCACCCCAACAGCTAGTCTATATATAAAAAATAAGTTGTCTCTCTGTGGATCTGTGGATCAGGTGACGTCATGTTTATGTGTCGGCTGACGTCATGAAATTAGTTGTCGTCATTTTTGCTTTGACGGTGACGTCATTAACGGTATTTAAGACATTTGTTCACAGAAAAATGTTTAATTTTAAAATGACTGAAGAACCTACAATGGGGACGCCGGGGGCACAGGCGGGATATATAAATGACGACCGGGACACAGGGATTGTTCGAATAGAAATTACAGACCGGGACACCGGGACACAAATGACGACCGGGACACAGGGAATATAAATGACGACCGGGACACTCAAAGAGAAATTACAAACTGGGAAACCGGGACACAAATGACGACCGGGACACAGGGAATATAAATGACGACCGGGACACAGGGACACATCATTAGAATAATGAGGTATAGATCTGAATACGGATTGTTTTTCCCATGGACAATTATATGTTGCATGTTCAAGAGTCAGTAAACCTGACAATCTATTTATATGCACAGACAATGGGACAGCGAAGAATGTTGTATATTCGCAGGTTTTACGTAGTTAAAAACATATATTTATATCTATCTCTATTCACAGGTGGGACACAGGGACACAACTACAATGGCGCGTAACTAATAGTGCGCGTAACGACTTACGCGCGCGGGGGGGCTTGGGGGGGGGGGGCGCTAAGCGCCCCACCAACTAGGTGTTGGGGTGGCACGAAGCGCCACCCCAACAGCTAGTATATATATATATATATATATATATATATATATATATATATATATATATATATATATATATATATATATAGATTATCTAATGATATTGCTTTCAGATATGAAATGAAATCGTAACTACCATTATGTCTAGAAAATGCTACACATGATCGAAAATTTTTCCATTTCATCTTTACTGCAGAAAATTTTATACTTATATTAAAGGAATTCTTGAATGAGCATACTTGTTTGCATAGGCTACAAGATGCTAAAATTGTATTGCTGAAATATATTGAAGTTCTATCCTTGACCAATACATCTAAGGGACACAAAATTTTCTATATACAAATTTCGTTCATAAGAAAAATCTACAAATTATAATTAAAAAACGGAAAGACCAGTAAGAACTCAGAAATTAAAATACAAAATCAAAAAAAAATATGACATAGGATAAGAAATTAAACAAAAAGAAACAAGAATTACATAAAGATGGGGGCCTGGTATTTAATTCCAGAGGGAGGGGGGAGAATGGATATTAGAGGTAAACTTAAGCCCCATAGAGAGCTATTTCTGGGGGTCTTAATGAAAATCATTCATTCCATTTGAAAGAGTGTTAGATTTTAGTCCCCCACCAACGCCAAAGAATTCATTTAACACCTTCCACCTTATCTTTGAACTGTAGAACATGTTGGTCCGAGCAATTTTCTCCACCATAGCAATTTGTGGCTGCCTCGTAAAACAGAGAAAAGGTTAACATAAAAAATATTCATTTACACGAGATTTAATCGTTTAAACTTAGCAAAAAAATCCCGAATAGCGCTTCCTCTGATGACTCCTATTAATTGAGGGCATCGTGGCATAATGTACAAGCCCTAGCGATACCATTCTGGCCCGTAATATCACACCTTAAGGGTTTATGAACAATTTTCTCTCGATAATAATATTATAAACTAAAAAATGACCATTTTCTTAATTTGAACAGTGAAAGCTGGTCATGTCATTGTAGAACTCTGATGCCAAATGACGCAAATGACACCTTTGAGCAATGAAAATCACATATATGACATTTTTCGAGCATTTTTCTGCCAAAATATTCATTTAAACAATGATCAATCGTTGACTCTTGATGAAAAATCCCAATTAGGGTTTCTTCTGATGACTCCTAGCAATTTTGGCCAGCATGGCACAATTTAAATTAAAAAATTACTATTGTTTTCATTTAAATAGCAGAAACTTGCCATTTCATTGTTAGGCTGTGATATTCCATTGCTATACCCAGCATGTGAAACTAAGTGGCTGTGAAGCCAAGAGAACAATATACAGAAATCCAGAAAAATCCTTAAAAAATCAAACCAATAAACAAAAATTGTTTAAAACATAACCAGTGTATAGAAATCAAGACCAAACTGTAAAAATTGAAAACAAACTCTTAATACAAAGATCAACCTCTAAAATCAAGGTTAATCCGAGGAGATCAAGGGCAGAATCTTGATATCAAAATTACTACTACTAATAATAATTCACTGCAGCACCAATCCGCCTGAGGCCAACACAGCAATAATGCTCCTAAGCCTATGAACCTAATCGGATTACTTTTTATACTGTATTGTGTTAGATTGCGCAATTAACTTGTGGACTTAATTGTGAGGGATTGCTTACTTCGTACAAAGTCAGTCATTATTAGAGTATAATTGAATATATTGGTGTTATTGCTGATTAAAAACTGTGATTAAGACTGATTAACAGTTTGTGAATCTGCAGTATCTCGTCGGAATAAATGACGGGAAAAAAGCCCCTAAGGCTACCACCCTAGAAGGATACTCCCACTGAAACCCTTAGCCGGTCGCCATTCCAACCTACCTATAAAAATCTTCCTAGAACCTCCCCCCAACTACGCGATCCAAAACTGTTAGCCACTTGTCAGGAATTCAGGCCTTAGCCGAAACTAACTCTAATGAAAGAGGTGAGACGCCTGGCAAAAAGAGGAAAAAGGATGAAACTCGTTCACCAACGATAGTGCAACCCCTCTCTTCAAGTGTCCCAGAGACAAGTGCTAACGATCGCTCCAATTATTATACTGTCTCAATCAAGAAAACCAATGGCCAACCCTTTTCAAAAGATCGAATAATGCAAATTAGGAAAGTTGTCTTTCTGATCACCAAGGAGAATTTTGAACTTGTTTTCAAGCAGGACGAGTCTATTGATATTTACTTTACGTCTTCTCAGGCAGCAGACCATGTCCTGTCAAAATCCAAAGAAATAATTCTTGATGGCTCAAAAATTTTGGCCACAAAAAAAAATATGGAAAAGTTACACAAGTATGTGCTGTATGGTGTTGATACCAGTGTAAAAGTGGAGGAAATACAAACTGAACTAACAGATTCTTCAGGTCTTCTCATCAATCCTTCAACTGCTATAAGACTAAGTTTAAACAAAGAAGGTTTTCTTCACCCTAGCCGTTCAATCCTCATTTCCTGCAAAGTTGACCTAAGTGGAGAAATATTCTTGTACGGTATGTCTCTTTTTTACAAGATTTATAAGCCTAAGCCCCTACAATGCTCCACTTGTCCGGCCCACGGCCACAGCAAAAACACTGCAAACAGTCCCATCCGTCTTGCCTTAAGTGTGGGAAAACAGGCTACGCAATTAGTGAATGCCCTGATTCAGACCCTTTCTGCAGAAATTGTAACGGTAAGGGACACACAGCCCTCCAAAAACAATCTTGTCCAGCTCACCAAAAGCGAGTTGTAATCCTTAGAACATCTGATAAAATGAACCTACCCTACTCAGTTGTAGCTGCAAGAATCCCTTGGCAACCCACACCCCATCGGCCCAGTAGAAGCCAAGCAACAGTTGCTGTAGCAGATGCAAAGACAGTATCATTTCCAAAAACGGCAAATAATGTTCATACTCAAGGTTCTAGTCGTTCCCCCCATCCCTTACCTAAGTTTACTTCAACATCCTGTCCTCCAAAAGATTCATCTAAAAATAGCCAAGAATGGCAAAGGCTTGCAACTTATCTCACAGTCAGTCACTTAACTGAGGTTAGTAATGAAGGAAACCAAAAATATTCTCAAGAAGAAAGCTATCACTAAACTCCTAGGTGATGACATATTAGAAACAGCTATGGCTCAATTATCCTTCATGAAAAAGGACATAGATTCCACATCAAAGCTAGTTAAGCCTGTAGACTCAACTGCAAATCAAATCAATGCAGGCTCTGAAATTACCACAACCCCCAAGACGGTAGTCGATGCCATAGCCCTTGTCAAAGGCAAGAAATCTAAGGAAAAACGGCAAACTTTCCATCCCAGTCCAAAAATACCACCAATGATATTTCGTCGGCTGAAGAAGATTTCTAATATTCTAATCAAGGAGATGATGAAACTTAGACCACAATGGATGTTTAAATGTGCACCGTACAAGATTTTACGTTTCTCACGAATTTATCACTCTGTAATAATGTTGTTTTTAACTATTACGATGACCAAAATAATTTGCCCAGCAGCCCCTTAGCTAGTCCCAATAGCCCTTTAAACCAAATTAACTGTGAATATCTCGACACTTTTGATTTTGTAAAAAATGTGAAACCTAAGCTAATGGAAGAGACCAAACTTAATGTAATTTGCTTTAACATCAGAGGTATACGGGATAAGTGGGCTAATTTTAAAGACTTATTTTTAATTAATGGTTACTGCCCTTTCGACGTAATTGGAATAACGGAAACGTGACTTTCAGAAATTGACGATAAGAATGAATTTTCCCTCCCTGGTTTTCAAGCTATTCATATTGAAAAAAAATTAACCAAGTCCGCTGGCGGCATTTCTCTTTACATCCAGTCAAGTCTGAAATTCACCAGGCTATTAGACTGTGAATCCTTATTCTCGCAACCTATGAATAATAGATGCAT
Organism: Artemia franciscana; assembly: GCF_032884065.1. Classification (NCBI taxonomy): domain Eukaryota; kingdom Metazoa; phylum Arthropoda; class Branchiopoda; order Anostraca; family Artemiidae; genus Artemia; species Artemia franciscana. The sequence continues at coordinate 25,010,348 of NC_088871.1, forward strand.
TTATTCAATAATCGTAGACATAAGTTTTGACGAGAATTCTTTTATTTTTTCATTATTTTATAAGCCCCCCTCATTTCCGACCCCTTCCTTTTGTAATCTGGTTGATGTTTTTTCTAGTTTTATTAATTTACCACAAAAGAAGGCAATAGTTTTTGGGGACTTCAATTGTAACTTACTAAATGTTAGCAATAATAATGATTGTGATACCTTTTTTGAACCGTTCACCTCAAGTGGTCTTCTTCCCACAATCCTTTTTCCTACTAGAGTTGATCCTGTGAGGTCTACAGCTACTGTAATTGACAACATTTTTGTATCCACTTCCCTGGGAAACCACCTGTCCTCCAAAATAATATTTTCTGACCTGTCAGATCACTTTCCAATCTATCTCTCGCTACCCTCCCTACCAACTACTCAGCCCTCTAGAACTAAAACCCCTGCGTATAATAGAATATATAATGCTGTGAATATGAACAGGTTCACGGATCATTTGAAATCCTTCGACTGGTCCAAGGTTTTGGATTGTCAGGATGTTAATTCGCCACAAATGGTTTTACACAGGGACTGAGTGATCTTATCCGTTCAACCTTTCCAGTTCGTAAATCAAACCAAAAAACTACCCATATACGCCCCTGGATGTCTCATAGCCTGATAATCTCTTCATACCGAAAAAATGACCTACATAAGTTAGCTTGCAAAACCAGTAACGTTATTGACCTGGCTAACTATAAAAAATACAAAAATTTATATACCAAACTTGTCCGGGAAGCAAAAAAAAATATTATTATTCAAAAATCTCTCATTGCAAAGGGAACTTGCAAAAAATTTGGTCAACAATAAATGAAATTCTTTCAAAAAAAAATTCAAAATCTGTACCTCTTAACCTTAAGGACATCAGTGGCAGATTAATTGACCCAAGTTCAGTACCGGATGCTTTTAATAATTATTTCACTAATATTCCAAATGCTAACTCCTGTTCCTTCTCCCAGTCAGTACAACCTAGCAAGAATCCTGGATCCATGTTTTTCTCTCCAACTGATTGTAAAGAGGTGCTTCAAGTTATCAAATGTCTCTCTAATAGTAGTACACCTGACTTCTTTGGCATAAGTAATACGCTTCTTAGGACCTTATCTTCCTATGTTTGTGAACCCGTTGTTCACATAGCAAACCTGTCTATGACCAATGGAGTCTTCCCAGAAATATTTAAATCACCAATTGTTATCCCGATTCATAAAAAAGGCGATCCGTCTGAGATAAGTAATTATCGTCCAATCTCACTTCTCCCAGTTATATCTAAAGTTCTCGATAGAATTATACTCCGACGTCTTTCTCTCTTTTTATTTGGGATTCATTCTTCAGATTCGTTGATTTCTCCTCATCAATATGGCTTTCATTCCAAATTTTCAACTTCTCATGCACTAATAGACGCCACACAGTTTATACGTTCCAAACTTGACCTTAAAATTACTATACTGGGCTTATTTCTTGACTTTTCTAAGGCCTTTGATATGGTTGATCACAGTGTTCTATCACAGTGTTCTATCACAGTATAAACTCAACAATTTAGGGATTGGTGGAGTTCCTTTCTCATTTTTTGGCTCTTATCTCTCTGGTAGAGTACAGACTGTGAGTCTGGGCGGGTTTACTTCACATCCCCTACCTGTCCAAAGGGACGTACTACAAGGCACTGTTGTTGGTCCAATACTTTTTCTCCTTTATATTAATGATTTGGTTACGGACCTGGGTCCATCGGTGCACCCAGTACTTTTTGCTGACGATAGCAACTTTTTCATCACCAGTCCTAATTTACCATCCGTCGTCGCCTCTACTCAAACCCTTCTGAATAGAGTACAGGAGTGGTGTCTAGTTAACTGCATGACCATTAACATCAAGAAAAGACAGGTTGTATTATTTCAAACCCCTTACAAAAAAATGAAGCTCAGCAAGCACTTGGCCTAAAATATTCTTCCAATCCCCTCCCACAGGTCGAAGTTGCCAAGTTTCTTAGTGTCCACATAGACTCATCCCTATCATTTGCAAAACACATGTCCTACATCAGAGCCATAATTTTGCGACAGGTAAGTATGATTAAGGGGGTGATTAAGTGAACTGATGGAACTCGAAAATCCCATGTTAAATTGAAAATTTATATTTAAAAAGTACTCAAGTATTCATTGGCGGAAGATGCCGCTTTTAATATCAGGCCATAGCTTCTTGAAGATGCTACAAAATGTTTAAAAGGATTTTGTTCTATTTCCTCTAATTGCTTAGAAATCTTAGAAAATGTCTAGGTATTTTTCACAAGTGTACTCTATGAAGGATATTGCTTTTGGAACAAAATTGGTACTATCATGTGCAGAAGACAATAACCTATAAGATGATTGGAACCATTTTTTGATGTATTTTCCTGTTTTCTAACAGTCCCCTAGAATATTTTCAGCTACCTGAAATTTTTACACGTCGGTTGCCATAAAGAATCGTTTCAGATCGCCGATAATAACCCCTAGAGATGAGAATGACAAGCTGGAATAATCAGCTGCTTGTTAATAGTGTGAAATTTTCATAAATTATTTCAATGCAATGAAGAAACATAGAAATGAGAAATAGTCAGGAGCCTTCAGGAAAGTTATGCACACAAAGCCGAAATCATGGGGAAAATTAAATCAAAGCGAGGTATGGAACTGCGAAACTGCGAGAAATTTAGGGATAGGCTAGTGGATAAAGAACCGAAAAGAGTCTAAGGCGGACTATTGCATGGAAGTTGGAAAGAATGGACTGGTCAACCCCAAACGAGGCCACGACTACTTTTACCAAGTACAATCAGTCAGCTTGAATGTGCTCAGCTATATACTTGCTTTTTCATGATTTTTACCCAGAAAGACTTCTACATTGTAAAGATAGACCGCAATCCATGCTTTTGGACCGAAAAGATTTTTCCCAAGCTGAAAGGATTCTTCATTGATGCTTTGATCCCAAAGTTCCACAGGGGGTTCCAATACAAGAGCCGTACTTATAAGATTAATCGTCTAATACCGGTAACAGGAAAATTCATTTTCCTTCCATTCTATCCTTCTTTGTAGTTACATACTTAATTGTATTGTCATTTGAAATAAAATACCTTTGTTTATATTGCTTGTCCTCCAACTTTATCAAACAGTTCGTAGTAACGAACTGTAGTAAAGAGCGACCCGGCTCAATAGTAACCGAAACTCTAAAAAATGGAATTTTGGTACCAATAGCTACATCAAAAGAATCGCATTTTAATGCTGATTTTAAATATATTAAATAAAAAAACAAGTTTTTTCAACTGAAAGTAAGGAGCGACATTAAAACTTAAAACGAACAGAAATTACTTCGTATATAAAAGGGGCTGCTTCTTCATCAACGCCCCGCTCTTTACGCTAAAGTTTGACTCTTTCTCCCAACTCTTCTTTTCAAAACAGTAAAAAACTTTAGCGTAAAGAGCGGGGCGTTGATGAGGAAGCAGCCCCTTTTATATACGAAGTAATTTGTGTCCGTTTTAAGTTTTAATGTCGCTCCTTACTTTCAGTTGAAAAAACTTGTTTTTTTATTTAATTTCTGAATGTTTTTGAATAAATACATGTTTTGATTTTGGCTCTCCGCAGAGTAATAATTGAAACAAAATTAGATTTTTTTTTTTTTTGCTGAATGGCTTACTCATAATTTTGATCGAATGATTTTGGGAAAAAAGAGCGGGGGAGGAAGCCTAGTTGCCCTCCAATTTTTTGGTTAATAAAAAAAGGCAACTAGAAATTTAATTTATTACGAATGGTTTTATAAGTAAAAGATATACGTAACTTATAAACTAGCTTACGTGAAGAATTTTTTATTCTCATATTTTTATTACACATATGAGAGGGTTCACCCCGTCCTCAGCACCTCTCTCTTTACACTAAATCTTAAATTTTGGCCCAATTAATTAAGAATGACCCCTGAATCACAAAAGCCGTAGAATAAATAGTTGACATTACTAAAAATACTTTAGCGTAAAGAGCGAGGTATTAGGAGGAGGTGAGCCCCTCATATGGGTAATAATTTCTGTTCGTTTTAAGTTTTGATGCTGCTCTTTACTTCCAGCTGAAAAAAAACTTTTTCATATATATTTTTTCAATGTTTTTTTTTAATAATGTTAGTAAATCCTGCGCTCCCTTCATGGAAATTTTCTTCCCCCATGACCAAGTCCTCGATGGAAAGTTCCCCCAGTATATCCCCCTCTTTTCGACCCCTCTCCCCGACCAAAAAATTCTCCTGAAAACACCTGTACACTTCCCAATAGCCATTACTATATGTAAAAAAATCCCCCAAACCAAAAAATCCCCCTGAAAACGTCTGTACACTTCTTAGTAACCATTACTATATGTACACACAGGTCAAAGATTGTAACTTGCAGCCCCTCCAACGGGGACTGCGGGGGAGTAGGTCGTCCCCAAATACATAGTTATTGGGTTTTTCGACTATGGTGAATAAAATGGCTATCTCAGAATTTTGATCCGGTAACTTTGGGTAAGAATGACCGTGGGAGGGGGCCTAGGTGCCCTCTAATTTCCCATCACCCCTGGAAAAAAAACAACAAATAAACACGCATCTGTGATTTGTCTTCTGGCACAAAATGCGAAATTCCACATTTTTATAGATTGGGGCTTGAAACTTCTACGACAAGGTTCTCTGATACGCTGAATCTGATGGTGTGATTTTCGTTTAGATCGTATGACTTTTAAGGGGTGTTTCCCCCTATTTTCTAAAATGAGGCAAATATTTTCAGGCTCGTAATTTTTGATGGGTAAGACTATTCTTGATGAAACTTATATATTTAAATCAGCATTAAAATGCCATTCTTTTGATATAACTATCGGTATGAAAATTCCATTTTTTTAGAGTTTTTGGTTACTATTGAGCCTAGTCGCTCCTTACTACAGTTCGTTACTACGAACTGTTTAAAAATGTGGAATTTTTTATTTTTTGTCAGAAGGCAGATCACGGATGCGTGTTTATTTGTTTTTTTTTCAGGGGTGATCGTATCGACCCAGTGGTCCTAGAATGTTGCGATAGGGTTCATTCTAACGGAAATGAAAAGTTCTAGTGCCCTTTTTAAGTGACCAAGAAAATCGGAGGGTGCCTAGGCCCCCGTCGCACGCTAATTATTTTCCAAAAGTCACCGGATTTAAATTCTGAGATGACCTACTCCCCCACAGTCCCCATGGGAGGGGCTACAAGTTACTAACACTGACCAGTGCTTACATATAGTAATGGTTATTGGGAAGTGTACAGACGTTTTCTGGGGCGTTTTCATTTGGTTTGGGGCAGGGGTTGAGAAGAGTGGGATATGTTGGGGGAACTTTTCACGGAGGAATTTGTCATTGGGGAAGAAAATTTCCATGAAGGGAGCGCAGGATTTTCTAGCATTATTAAAAAAAAAACAATGAAAAAATAAATATGGCAAAGTTTTTCAACTGAAAGGAACAGAATATTCCTGTTATTATTTTCTTGTAAATATTAATTCCTGTAAATATTCCATAATAATTTCTGTTAAAAGGAACAGAAATTATTACGCATATGAGGGGCTCACCTCCTAATACCTCGCTCTTTACGTTAAAGTATTTTTAGAAATTCCAACTATTTATTCTACGGCTTTTGTTATTCAGGGGTCATTCTTAAGAAATTTTGACAAATTTTAAGCTTTAGCGTGAAGAGTGAGGTACTGACGAGGGGGTGAAACCCCTCATATATGCAATAAAAATATGAGAATACAGAAGTTTCTTTACGTAAGCTAATTTGTAAGTTGCGTATATCTTTAACTAATAAAATTTATTTTTACTTAAATTTTAAGTAAAAAATTAAAAAAAATTTTAAATTAAAAAAAATTTAATTCTTAAAATTTTTATTTTACTTTAAATAATAAAATCTTATTTTTACCCAGCCAAATATATTACTATTTCTCGGCTGAAACATCTCACCAAAGGAAGCTGTCAATCAAAACCTTTGACAAGACTTGATAATTGGTACTATTTGAAGTTTTGACAACCAACGGTCTCTAGAGAATTAAAAGACAGAAGGCTAACCTTACTTCAATTCTGAAGCTCGATGTTTTCAAGTTCACTTAATCACGGCCTTAATCGTGCGAATTATTTCTTCCTCCCGATATCCTTGTCACGCTTTATTACTCTTTTATTTAACCATATATCTCGAACTGTGGATCTGTTTGAAGCAACACTTTTCCTTCAGTTACCAATAAATTAAAATCTGCCCAAAACCATGCCATCAAAGCAGTTTTTGACTGCCCCGACTATATCCCACCCAGGACTTGTACTCCGATTTTGGTATTATCCTTTTTGAACAAATCATCAAAAAATTAAATCTGTACCTTGCATACTCCACTTACCATAAAAATCTTCCTCCTCAATTATTATCTTATTTTAATATTAATAATTCTGAAGGCCTCTGTCTCCGTTCATCCAACCGTTTCTTCATTGTTTCAAAGTGTGTCTCTAGCTCCGCCCAGCGATCCCCCATTTATAAATATATACTTCAATGGAATATAATACCCTCCAGTGTCGAGCTATCCACAAGTTTCCGCACGCTGTATAACAATGTACTAAAATTTTGATATTAATACTGTCTAAATTCTTATTCAACTTGCTTTAGTTACCCATGTTTTCTCTTTTCTTTTTTTTCTCTCTTCTTCATTTTCAATTTTTTGTGGTTATGGTCGTCAACAAGTTCGTTTCCAGGATATTTATTATTATTGATGTTATATTTTAGTTTTATTTGAATAAATTGAATAATTGAATTGAATTGAAGCCAATGAAATCAAAATTAATATATACAAATCATGACTTGGCCATAGAAATTGAGACCAATTCATAAAAATCAAGACCAACTGAACAAATAAAGGCCAAATTCTTAAAATCAATATCAAACCAAAGAAATCAAGTGATCACTAAGTGAAAATCTAGAGAATACCCATTTAATTCATGAGGAGCTCATAGAAATCCAGATGAACTCAGAGAAATCACAATATCAATATGTAAAAATCCAGGACAGTCCTTAAAAATCAATACCAATACATTAAGACCAAACTACAAAAATCGGGACTAATACGTATCAAGACCGAGTCAGAGAAATCAAGACTCTCAATGCATGGATTGAATAATGCAATACAGCATATCAAGGCCAATGCTACAAGTAGCTATGATAATATACACCCTATATGGATAAAGAATCTATAACCATGCATGGGCTACATCCACATTCCCTAATAACTGGAAATGTTCATCTCTCCTACCAATTTTAAAGAAAAACAAACTTAAACATGACTCTGAGTCATATAGACCTATAATGATTACCCTAGTGCTTGGAAAATTAATGGAGAAAATGATTTACCATTGGCTGCTATGGTTTGTTGAGAAGAATAATCTGATACCTCATACTCAGACTGGCTTCAGAAAACACCACTCATCAACAGATGCTTTCATAGTGTTAACAGATGCAATAAATGAATCCCAATAAAAAATAATGTCCTAACTGCTGCATTCCTAGATTTTGAAGTAACATGTGATAATGTTGACCACCAGATTCTCTTAGTTAAACTTACAAACCTTGGACCACCCCCCAAACTTGTATCCTTCATAAAATCCTTCATAGAAAACCGTACTTTCATTGTTTGTGTATGTTCAGCCTTTTCACCCAAAAGGGTGCAGTCCTGAGCTGCCTCCTATTTTCACTATTTCTTTGGGACACAAACCTCTCACATACCAATCTACAGTACGCTGATGATCTGGCTTATGGGCTACTGGCAATACCTTCGAGATTGCACTTTCAAAGTTACTAAATGCACTTTTCCAATTTGAAAAGTTTTCTCAAAAGTCCATTTTACCTACTGCACCCACAAAGTCAAAAATTATCCAATTCCACCATAAGCGAAATCATTCTAATGCAAGGCTAACATTAAATGGAATTCTTACCCCAGAGGACACTCAAATTAATTATCTAGGGCTCATATTTGACCAAAAACTAAACTTCCACCTCCACATCACAAACACAATAAAGAAGTGCTATAGAAAAATAAGAATAATTAAAAGGCTATTAGCCACACCTTGGGGTTGTAATGAGAAAACACTACTCCAATTTTATAAATCATATATAAGACCCCATATTGATTATGGCCTCATAGTTTATGGTGCTTGTGCTAAGACCCACATGCAAAAGATCGAAACGACGCAAAATGATATAATTCGTCTTATATTTGGTCTTAGGAAACCAACAAAAACTAAGTTTGTACTTACTGAGAGTGGACTATCACCATTAAATGACAGAAGAAGATCTTTACTAATTAATTACCTTACAAAAATTGAAGTCAATGATTCTCATACCCTGCATAACTGGTTAAGAAATTCATCTATGTTTAGAGGCGTTGCAAATGAATATGCAAATATCCAGAAGAAGTTCCCAGTCCCAGTAAAATCTATTGCACCCACATTCCCCCTAACCCCCTTTGGAGTTGGTCAATCCCCATAGTAAAGACTGAATTCTCAAAGTTTACCAAAGAACTTACTCCCATTTCTTTTATTCAGAAAAAATTTGCCGAGCTAAATAATGTTGCTTGTGAAAACCGTTTCCAAATTTCCAAAGCACCTTTCCAAGATTTATCATAGAATTCGGTCAGGTTCAAATGGGATAAATTTTCAGGCATTTTCATATCAGATCCCTAATTCAAGTGGCGAAGTTCCCTCGTCCCCCCTTTACAGGTTATGTAATCTTAAGAATGAAACAATAGATCATTGCCTATTTGAATATAATATGCTGACGTCTGCACAGTATACCCTGCGATGTAAAATGTTAGAATGCTTCAAACACCACAAAATTCCACTAACAGCCAAGAGTCTCGCTGACCGTACTTTCTCGCAGAGCACAGAGCTCAATATATATTCTCTTATAATTCAACTGCTGGTATCAAAAGATATACTTCAAGAAATCTGAGCAGATAAAAATCATATAAGACAAACCAGCTCCATAGCTCTGTCGATCCCACAGAGTGAGCCAAAAGGAAAAGGGCTAAATAGTATCGACTGAAAAGCCCGTGTGCTGAATAGGAAGAAGAAGAAGAAAACAGATCAATTGACCTAGAAGTCCAATATCAATACAGCCAAATGTCGATAAAATATATCTAAAATGATAAATAGGGAAAATCTAAAAATCCCATTAAACAGGTAAAAAAAAGAAAAAAAAATTAAAGGGAATGAACAGGCAGTTACTGCAGATAACCCCCCTCCATTAGCAAGTCAAGTGATACTGTTCTGGCTCAGTGAATACTGACTGAAGTGACACCCAAGCAAGCTAGTGATTATAGAAGGCACAGAACAACTGAGTGATTCGAACGCATATGACCTATTGGTCGAACGCGTCAAACTCCAAACAACAACAACAACAATAGAAGTTCAAATATATAAAGTCCAACACTGTGGTAGGTCCCTTAAATTAACACCTAGGGTACAACAAGAATAGGAATAATGTAAATTATAAGAAAAAACAGTTTTATCTCACAGTTTGATATATATTTATCCAGGGTTTAAATTTATGCAGCCACATGGGTTTTTTTAGTGAATTGGGTTTGATATATATGAATAAATAACAGTCAGGTCCTTTTCAAATTAATTCATAGTCACATCCACGATTGTTAACTGCGGCTGACTATCTGCTTGCTATTCAACGGTTCCAGTTTTATACAAAAGGATGTAAAAAAGGTGTTTAGATTCGATTTGATAAGGAACCATGTTTGAATTTTTCAAGCAGTTTTATGGAAAATAAAGAAATAAGTTTATGTGAGGTTGGCTGTGTGAAATATCAAATAGGGATAGGATTAGCAAGTTAAAGGTGAGATTTTGTTATCATTAAAAAATATTTCGACCGTCGAAGCCCCAAAAACGTGTTCAAATTTGTCTTTAAGGAGGAAAAGTGATAAGGACAAAGGACGTTCCTGAGAGGGAGAGTTGAAATTTGAATAAAACTCCATTTTCCCCAATATCGGGTGGTTTACTCATATTTTACGAAGTTTTGGACTATTTGAGGCCAACAAAGGAAAATAGAACTCTCAGGGAAGGATCAATGGACTAAAGTATGCTCTGGCAAGGTATTTTGGGTAAAATTCCAGTTTAGTGACTTCTTGCTATCTCGGAAAGGGTTAGGTTAGGAAAATGAAACTTTCAGGAATGGGTTTTACAGGCTGAAGTATATCCCGGGAGGTATTTTACAGTACTTACCTCCATTCCCTCTCCCATTAGAGGGTCGTGACCTTTGATGACCACGATTCTGTGACCTGCTATCTCGGAAAGGGTTTAGGTTAGGAAAATGAAACTTTCGGGGATGGGTCCACAGGCTAAAGCATATCCCAGGTAGGTATTTTAAAGTGCCTACCTTTACTCCTTCTCCCTCTAGAGGGCCCTGAAATTCACCTGCACGACAGGTCTATGCCTATTGAAGTTTTTCAGTTTCTTTTTCTCTGGTTTTAATTTTGAAAATACAATTCATGTTATTTGAATAGATTTTTAAGCCATATCAATGTTTTTTTTTAATTTAGAAAATACATTTGCAGATCTTTGAAACGTCATAAATTGGGTTTGAGCAAAGCTGCAAAGCTTTGGCTAAATTTGGCTTTGAAACGTCATAAATTGGGTTTGAGCAAAATTCTGTGAAGCTAATACTATGAAAATACTGTGAGCTGTGAAGCTAAAATACTTTTCTTGCACTTCATTTAAACAGAAGATCTATTTTGCAAGTTTTCACTTCTATAACACAAAGATTTTCAAAGGTCAGGAAAGGTCAGTGCCCTCTAGAGGGTGGAATAGTAGTGGTAGATGCTTCAAAATACGGTAAAATTCTAGTTTAGAATTTGCTAGTTTAGAATTCTAGTTTACTCAATATTAATGTACAGAATATTGAAAAATCAAACAGTTCGTGGTAACGAACTGTAGTAAAGAGCTACCCGGAACTCAATAGTAACCGAAACTCCAAAAAAAATGGAATTTTAATACTAATAGTTACATCAAAAGAATTACATTTTTATGTTAATTTTAAATATATAAGTTTCATCAAGTTTAGTCTTACCTATCAAAACTTACGAGCCTGAGAAAATGTGCCTTATTTTAATAAATAGTGGGAAACACCCCCTAAAAGTCATTGAATCTCATAGAAGATCACACCATCAAATTCAGCGTATCAGAGAACTGTATTGTAAAAGTTTCAAGCGCATATCTACAAAAATGTGGAATTTTGTATTTCTTTGCCAGAAGACAGATCACGGATGCATGTTTTTTTCCTCAGGGGTTATCGTCTCGACACAGTGGTCCTACTTTGTCTTAATAGGGGCTCATTCTAACAGAAATTGAAAGTTCTAGTGATCTTTTTAAGGTACCGAAAAATTAGAGGGCACTTAGGCCCCCTCTCACGCTCATTTTTTCCTAAATTCACTCCAGATCAAAATTATGAGATAGTAATTTTGCTCAACATAGTCGAAAAACCTAATAATTATGTCTTTTGGGACGCCTTAATCCCCCACAGTCCCCGGGGGAGGGGCTGCAAGTTACAGACTTTGACCATTGTTTACATATAGTAAGGGTTATTGGAAAGTGTACAGACGTTTTCAGGAGGACTTTTTCGTGTTGTGGGGGGAGTTGGGTTGAGAAAGGAGGCTACGTGGGAGGATCTTTCCATGGAGGGATTTATCATGAGGGAAGAGAGGTTTCATGAAGGGGCTGCAGGATTTTCTACCATTATTTAAAAAAAAAAAACAATGAGAAAATAAATAAAAAGAAATCTTCAGCTGGAAGTAAGGAGCAGCATTAAAACCTAAAAAACACAGAAATTATTACATAAATAAGGTGGTTCATCTCCTTCACAATATATTGCTCCTTACGCTAAGGTGTTTTTAGTAATTTCGATTATTTATTCTGCGGTCTTCGTGATTCAGGGGTCATTCTTAAAGAATTGGGACAAAATTCAAGCTTTAGTGTAAAGAGCGAGGCATTGACGAGGGGGCGAACCCTCTCATATACGTAATAAAAATATACAAATATAGAAGTTCGCTACGTAAGTTACGTATATTTATTACTAATAAAAGCATTCGTAAGAAATAGAAAGTTCTAGTTGCCTTTTTAAGTAACCAAAAATTGGAGGGCACTAGGCCTCCTCTCCCACCCCTTTCTCTTAAATCAAAATTGTCCGATCAAAACTATGAAAATGCCATTTAGCCGAAAAAAAATTAATATGCAAATTTCATTTTAATTATTCATGTGCGGTGAGCCAAAATCAAAACATACATTAATTCAAAAACATTCAGAAATTAAATAAAAAAACAAGTTTTTTGAACTGCAAGTAAGGAGGGACATTAAAACTTAAAACGAACAGAAATTATTCCGTATATGAAAGGGGTTGTCCCCTCCTCAATGCCTCGCTCTTTACGCTGAAGTTTTTTATTGTTTTAAAAATTGGAGTTGTGAGAAAGAGTCAAACTTTAGCGTAAAGAGCCAGGCATTTAGGAGGGGACAAACCCTTTCATATACAGAATAATTTCTGTTCGTTTACGTTTTTTTGTGGTTTAAAAATATAATAAATAGCAAAAAAGCGTGAATCTGGCCTCTATTCATTTTTTTATTTCTGTGACAAATCTGTCTAACATTGCGTGTTGTATCTCTACCCAATGTCGGTGCTAAGAAGGTGTGGGGAATTGGGTAAATTGAATTTATCAGTGTGACGCTGGAGCAAATCATAGCAGAAACTAGGCACAATTAAATGATCGAATTTATAGCATGGTGGAATAGGTTTCGATTAAAACCTAAAGTAACAAGTGTTCGTAACACAGGCCAAAGATATGAATTGGGCTTAAAAGAAAAAGAAAGAAAAAAATATTGTATCATTTTACAGTTCCCATAAATTCCCACTTTTACTAGGCTAGTTTACGATATTTCTTATTTTTCCTGTAATAGTTAATTCTGCAGATGAAGCACGTTTTGCGGATGAAGAATGATAGTGTGCCGAAGATTATCCTTTTCGTCCAAACGTGTAGGGCTAAAGGGATAGCAGGTCTTTGGCGATTGGGGTGGGAGGATGTCATAAAGAAAGATTTAAGATAAATGGGAACTTCCTGGGAGGGTGTAAAGAGGGAGACTTTAAATAAATTAGGATGGGGGAGGAGCGTGCGTAGCTGTGTTGGCTTCAGGTGGCTTGATGCTGCAATGAGTTGTTAGTTGTAGTATTGAATTTTGATGACCCTAATTAGTCATCGCATAGTCTTTCAGCTGAGTCTACGCCAGAACTACTGCCAAAGAATACAAAATTAAAACTTGTCCCCTGGTTTGTTTTAATATTGTTATTCATTTACTTTATTGACATTGCTTTAATAAAATGATGCCAGTTTCAAACAAAAAGTTTTCTAGTGAGATTAGATAAAGAATTGTCCATGGGCTTTTTTTAAGAGTTTGTGGATTTGGAAGGAAACGTATTTCTATGAGTGCAATGGTGTGGAATGCACAGTAGAATATTTGTTATAACTAGATTAACAAATTAAAGGTATTTTCCATTATTGATTACTACTTTCGTAAATCCCGAATGTATCTTACAATGGTGTAAATAGGAAAAGATTTACTCTTTATGACCCCTCTCCATCAAGCAAGAAAAAACCGATTATGCGACTTCTAGGAATTTTTGTTCTTTACCCTTCCCACCTTGAAATGGGTTGGCTCCTTCTCGGAACAGAGTGCTGACGATGTACTTCAGTCATTTCGAGCTTAGCAAGGAGAGGGTATCCGAGTCTTTGTTCCAAGGGAGGGGGAGGCAAGCCCCCCTGGTAATGAAAGGGGATTAAGGAATGGCTTGTTCACTAACCAAAACTTAAAAAAATGTAATCTGGATAATGATTGATAGCCTACATCAAAAGAATTGGCTATTAATGCCAGAGGCGCCATTTGGGCCAATTTTTGGGATGGGCATGAACTCTATTCCCCCCCAACTTTTACGTAAGAAAAAATGAGAGTTTTGGTAGCACATCGATCGAATATTCTAAGTAAAAACTCATTTTCAGCACCCGTGTGTTGCATTAAAATGTACTGTAACCCAATGTGGAACTCAGCCACAATGACCTCTAAGATTAATTATAACATCAAAGATCATAATCAACGAAGTTAAGTGATTTGTGGTGGAAGCTTGGACCCCCCTGAAAAATCTGGGGTGGGAATTTGCCCACCCCTGACCCCCCTCCCCCAAATGGTGCCTCTGATTGATGCTGGTTCCAAATGTGTAAAATTCATTATGTTTAAGGTTTCCCATTAAATGTTAAGACCCTCAGGAAATTTGAGTGATTTTTAAAAGAGGGGAAACACCCCCAAAACTTTAAGTGATCTTACTGAAAGTCGTATCATTAGATTCAGCAATCAAAGAATCCTTTTGTAGAATTTGTAAGGTCCATATACAAAAACGTAGAATTTACAATTTCTGCAAGAATAACGGTTACGGACACGTATTTTTTCCAAGGGCGATTGTATCGAACTATGAGTCTTAAAATATCGGGAGAGGGCTAATTTGAAAGGAAACCAAAAGTTCAAGGACCATTTATGCATGACCAAAAGGACTGTAGGGTAACTAGCCCCCTTTCTAATTCTCTTTTTCCCCAAAAGACTATCCATCAAATTTTGAGATAGCCGGTCGAATCAGCATAGCTGAAAGGTCCAAGAACTATACCTCTGGGGTTGATATGACCCCCAGCCACTGTGAAAAGGGCTGAAGTTATGCAATTTGCTTTGTTTACTTACAGCATCCATTATGAATGCATGGAATTTATTTTTTTTTGGGGGGGGGTCTGGGATATTTTCCACACGGAGAATCTTTCCTGGCGAGAAAATTTTTGGGGAGGTATTTTCTAGGGGAAATTTTATAAAGAAGAGGGATTTGCAGGCCTTAAAACGAACAAAAATTATTCCTTATATAAGGGGGGCTCTCTCTTCCTCAACCCTCACTCTTTACACTAAAATCTGACTTTTTGTCACGATTCCTTAAAAAAAGAATGCTCAAGCACAAGGACCGTCGAATTTGAACGAGAGATATTTTTATCAAGGTTGAGAAAGGGACAGCCCCCTCATACATGGAATACTTTTTATTTCTTTTAAGCTTTAATGATGCTGCTTACTTTCAGTAGAAAAAGCTTTTTTTCGACTTATTATCGCAAGGAAAAAAAGTTATCGTTAATAAATAACAATTGGTAACAGTGAAGAAAAATCTCATAGTACCAAAATTTCAGCACTGCTAGAAACGGCTGATTCTTAGTGCTGTTTTTTTCTACCACTTGTCCTCTAAAATTATCCCCATTTGATTCAATTGGTTATGACTTCATCATATAAATAAAGGCAGTCTACCTCATGAAATAATTTCAATCGCTTCAAACACATCACCGGTGAAGCAGCTAGGCTTTCAGTTTCAGGTTAGAAGACTATAGTTTTATCCCTCATAAGGGAAAGGCTTTCGCCTTTAAGTTACTATTCTGAAGGACTGAGTTTCCCCTATGCTCAGAGTCTTGCTATTCTGAGTCAGTGTCAGAGTCCGTAGAGTAGCTAGCTATAGACCTTACTTATAAGCGCTACAATCAAACATTCCATGGAAACAAACTGTAAGTAAGGAGCGACCCTACTCAATAGTGACTGAAACTCTAAAATACGAATTTTGATACCAATAGATACATCAGAAAAATTGGATTTTAATGCTCCTTCTAGATATATAAGTTTCATCAAAAGTTACAAACCTGAGAAAATTTGCCCTACCTTTCAAAAAAGGGAAACACCCCTTAAAAATAACAAAATATTCATGAAAAACACGCTATCAGATTCAGCATATTAGAGAACCCTGCCGTAGAGGTTTCAAGCTCAAGCGGGAATTTTGAACTTTTTACCAGAAGAAAGATCACGGATGCGTGTTTATTTATTTTTTTTCCAGGGGTGATCTTATCGACCCAGTGGTCCTAGAATGTTGCGAGAGGGCTTGCTCAAACGGAAATTAAAAGTTCTAGTGCCCTTTTAAATGAACAAAAAATGGAGGGTAACTAGAACCATGCCAACACTCACTTTTCCCCAAAGTCAAAGGATAACAATTTTGAGAAAGCCATTTTGTTCAGCATAATCTAGTAACGATGTCTTTGGGGACGACTTAATCCCCCAAAGTCCCCGGAGGAATATCTGCAAGTTATGAACTTTGCCCATTGTTTGCATATAGTATTGGTTATTGGGGAACATACAGACGTTTTCAAGTGGATTTTTCTGGTGGGGGGTTTGGGGGGAGAGGGTTACGTGGTAGGATCTTTCCATGGAGGAGTTTTTCACGTGGGAAGAAAATTTTCTATGAAGGGGTGCTGCATTCCCAGCCTTATTTAAAAAAGACCAACAATTATATAAAAAAACAAGTTTTTTCGACTGAAAGTAAGGAGCAATATTCAAACTTAAAACAAGCAAAATTATTATTTATATGAAGTGGTGCGCCCCCTCGTCAATACCTCGTTCTTTATGGTAATTTTTTTTCTATTTCAAACAGTTCGTGGTAACGAAATGTAGTAAGGAGCGACCCGGCAAAAGAGTCGGCAAAAGAGGGGACAAAAGAGTTGTCCCCTCCGCAATCCCTCGCTCTTTACGCTAAAGTTTGACTCTTTGCCACTGTTCTACTTTTTAAAAAAATTAAAAGCTTTAGTGTAAAGAGCGAGGGATTGCGGAGGGGACAACTCATTTCATATACGGAGTATTTTCTGTTCGTTTTAAGTTTTAATGTCGCTCCTTACTTTCAGCTAAAGAAATTAGTTTTTTTTTATTTAATCTTTCAAAAGAGCTATTGTTCTAATTAACCGGCCTTTACGATTCTGGGGTCATTCTTAAAGAATTCGAATAAAATTTCGAACTTTAGCGTAAAGAGCGAGGTATTGACGAGGGGGCGCATCCCCTCATATACGTAATAATTTCTGTTCGTTATAAGTTTTAATGCTGCTACTTACTTTCATTTGAAAAAAAAACTTACTTTTTTTATGTTAATTTGAAGAACAAGAAGATTAGAGAGGGAGGAGAGAATGGTAGCACTCCCGATTCCAAGAATCTAGCTTCGACAAACCCTGACTAATGGATTGGGTTGGGAAAACGAATATAACTAGGTTTTGACGAGGGAGGCTGAAAGGCCTACTTCAATGACACATCTTGGCACGAGACACGTGTCTAAGCTATTCTGTTTTGCGTCATTCTCAAAAAAGGCATATTTTTTATAGCTTTTTTAAAGTTTTTAAAGCTAAACAAACGTTTCAAACGACTTAAGCTTACAAGCTAAAGTTTTTGAGCTAAAGAGGGACCATACTGTACACAAAATAGAACAGGAGTACCAGCCCACTAAAAATGGGCTAAAAAGTTTTTGTTTCCGATTGGCTCATAGTTTTAGTTGAAATTCCTTCCGACAAGGGGACACATTTTTGGGGGGTGTGGGGGTAGGGCCAGGATATGGAGCGTTAAAAAGGAGTCCTTTATCAGTTTGAAGCTTATAGCTGTAACTTCTTGGGCCAAAATAAACCATAGACATATAAGAACTATGCCCTAATGTAAAACATGTCTTGGACCAACTGAGGTCCAAAAAAAAAAGTAAAAATGTCCGTATGTTTCCCAATAATAAATACTATCTGTAAGCAATGGACAAATTACAAAACTTAAAAAGGCACTTAAACTTCTACAATACGGCCCTCTGATTGTTTTATAGTTTGGAAGGGAGGGAAATACCTCAAAGGGTGCATTTTAATGTCAAAACATCCCAGCTCTCATTCAGCCACCAGATAAATACACAATTAGTTCTAAGTGAGAGATGATTGAAGGGTGAGGTAGAAATTGATGCATAAATCCTAGGATCTTCACCAAAATTTTGTTGGGGGAGGGGTGCAAAAGAAACTTTTAAAAATATATGTAAAATATGAAATTTATATCTGCTCCCTTATGCTTTCTCGGAATATTTTTGGTCTATGCTGTAATTATGAAAGTAAAGATAAAGATTATACCCAAAAAGAGCAGAATTTATATCGTATAGGAGGGTTCCTCCTCCCAACCTCCACCTAATGGTCAAAGGAACTTCGGAGCGTGTTCATTAGATCAGAAATCGGTAGTTTTAGTTTTTTTCAGTCCAAAGCAATTGGAGACCAACTAGACGCGTGGGGGTGGTATTTTCGGAGGGCCTTTTTTCGAGGGAGCTAAACTTCAGCAACCGGGGCGAATTTTCCCCCCATCCCCATTCGGAACCATTGCTTGTAAATAATCGTGACTTTGAAAATTGATTGCCAGGTTGATAAACGTCTTTAGCAAAATTAGCAATCGACAGTTAGTTCAAATAATTATCATCAGACAAACCAGTCCTGTTATCTCCTAGTAGATTCTTATCTGATCAGAGTTTCAATTAAGAATCTCATTGAAACTCATGATATTCTGCAACATTTCACCTTTTTTCTCTTCCTGAAAATAAACAGGGCCACTTCTCCTGGGAGGTCAGTATTTATTCATCATTTCCCAGTAAAAGGTCTTTTGAAAGGTTTTGGCTTTGGCGAAAATGGAAAATTAAGATTGTTATGATGTAAGTATTTCATATTTATTGCTTCAACCCTTGGTACGTTCATAGGGTAAAGCTTCTGGTATTCAGACTCCGTAGTCAGAATTGCATCCTGAATCCAAATTTAACCATTCATTTGTGTCACAAATAAACTTTACCCCAACCCTATATATATATACCAATTCAGGGTACAAATTTGCACATTAGGGAGGTAGGGGTAAAGTTCATTTCTGATGCAAATGAATGTTAAATTTGGATTCAGGGTGCAATTCTGACATAAGAAATAAATTTGAGTTTTACCCTCACCAGCCCCTCCCTAATGCGCAAATATATACCCTGCATTGGTATACGCTATATGGAGGTGGGGATAAATTTCATTTGCGACGCAAATACATGTTAACTTGGATTCAGAACGCAATTCTGACTGTACAGGTAAATTTATTTTTTAGCTACCTGAATAGTTCATAAATATATATATATATATATATATATATATATATATATATATATATATATATATATATATATATATATATATATATATATATATATATATATTAATATATAATATGCATATTAATATATATATTAACCTAACCTTACCCCTTCTGGCAAGAAGAATTATGTGAGAAATATAGGAGGTATGGGAGCAGAGGCGCCATTTGGGCCAAATCTTGGGGTGGGCATGAACTCCATCTGCACCCCCCCCCCCCCCCGATTCACTTTGTGCTGCGTAAGAAAAATCCGGGTTTCGGCAGCACATTGATCAAATATTCTAAGTAAAAATGCATTTTCAGCACCCATGTGTTGCTTGGAAATGTACTGTAACCAAATGTGGAACTCAGCCACACTGACCTCTAAGATTAATTATAACAACAAAGAATACAATCAACGAGGTTAAGTGATTAAACTGAAAGTGGAAAATTCAACCAGACTACAGGCTGGCATTCCTCAGCAAGAAACTTTTTTATTTAAGTAAACGATACGTTGGTGAAAGTAACCTTCATTGTTATGCTGATGGTAGTAACAAAAATTTCAGTGTCCCTTCAGCAGAAATCTTCCAGATCAAATATATATTTATAAAAAGAAAAAACATAACAAGAAAAAAAAATGTAACAGCATTCAAGGTAACAAGGGGAACCGCTGAGCTTTTATCTTTGCAAAATCATCAACAAGCTGGTTGTGGTCCAAATTTTTACTAAATCCTTCTCTGCAAATATCAAAAGGAGGTGAATGAGGTGATTATCTCCTGTTGTACACTGCAAGTAGTTTTCACTATTTCTAGGCTAGAAAACAAACACTCATTGCTTAGCTATTGCCTCAGGAAATGTGGTAGCAATACGAAGTACTTTAATTACGTCTAAGTAATCCACTGGTAATGCCTGAAGATGGTTGATAATATCTAGGAGGTTTTCCGGCTTTTTCTCCTCATTGGGCAAGAAATGCTTGGCAATACCAGCTTGAGATTCGAGAAGAAAGCTGTCGATATCCAGCTCACCGTAAAGAGAAGAGAAAAGCTTGAGCAGCTCTGTCCATAAACTTGGTTGAGCTTGGATCCAAGGCTTTGAGCGCATTCAGCACTCGCAATTTCTTTTCATCCACCAAAGTAGTTGTCCAATTTCCAGATTTATTAAATTCTTTCCTAACGTCAAAGTTGTCACAAATTGTTTCCGATGCTTGGTGATCTTTTGAGTTTTTCAAGGTCATCCTTTCTGACCAACAGAGGAAGGTCTAGTCACGGGTCAATTCACAGCAGGTACTTCAATTTCGAGTTCTGTTGCAAACTCTTAAGCCTTCTTGAAAAGCAATACAAATGAAGTATCTGAATGTAGGTTGGTGAGTTTGCTCCTTGTGGCCTGAATCAGGGTGCGCAATCGAGAAATAAGCAAGTTGACGGCAACAGCATGGAGTTGCTGAGGCAGTAAATTCGTCACTTGCATAATTGCTTCTATGTAGTGCAATTGGAAGATAACAAGGAATGATTTCATCAAGAAATGAAAGGCCAGGAACAGACCTATTTTAGTCTATCAACTTAGGGCAATTACTGAGACTTGAGAATTAGATTATGTATCTAACTTGCTTTTAAAGTTTGCAATGGTTAATAGCAAATAGTGTTATTATTATGGCCAGCAAAGGACCCTTTTTGGTCGAATGAGATGTGATTGCAAGCGTGTCGCTCTAAGAAGACTTAGCACCGTGGCAATTTCTTAGTAGTAGGACAATTCTTTATTCATTTTTTTTCAATTTGTTCTTCAATCTCAGCAAAAAAGATATGCCATGTTTTTTTTTTTTTTTTTTTTTTTTTGTTTTTTTTTTTTTTTTTTTTTTTTTTTTTTTTTTTTTAATTCACCTGAGAAATTTCTCACTCAAGAGTTTTTCTCATTAGATCAGACAAAACAATAAGTTTTGTCGCCAGGTCAGACAAAGCAGACTGTGACTAGGGTAGTGATGAAGGATGATGTTGAATTTTTCAAGGGAACTTAGGAAATCATATAAGAAAATGTTAAAGATAGTAAAGAGGAGAAAGAGTGGGGGTGGGGGTCCTAATGAAATCCAAATAGCAACACAAGAAAAGAGTCGCAAAATCTTTTTTAGAAAAGGAAAAGTTCATTGAAAAGGAAAAATGAACCAAAAGCTCCACCAGCAGAAACTTGGTCAGAGGAATCGAGAAAGAAAAAAGATTATTTTAACAAACTGATAGGTCCAATAATGAACCAGTTTGGATTCATTCTTAAGGAACGTAAGTAAATAGAATTCGTAAAGGCCAAAGAAGTAAAGAATAACTCAATAAAAATGAAGTGACAGTCTGCTTAAGACTTGGATAGAATATCATTAGTATTCTTGGAGTTATTATCTGGACGCTGCACCTCACATCACTTGTTTTCGCCTCAGTTATAAACCCGAGAAAATGTTCAATAAGCTAAAGCATATTTATAGAAATACATGTGTTCAAAAACGAGGACCAAAATAAAAATGAAAAAGCTACCGATGCATTCCCCTTGGGGAGAAATCACAGGTTGAAACAGGGACAAGTAGCACTTAAGTCTATATTTGAAGAATTTGGTGTTGGTAGTGCCTAGGAAAGGAGAAAAGGTGACAGAAAGACAGGTAGTTTGGTGTAAAGGAATAAGTTTGGAAGTGCAAGGAGATTTTCTATATTTGAGTTGTAATTTGACGGCAAAGGGCAAGTCTATCTAAGATGTAGAGACAAGTTTGACAAAAGGCAAGTGACTCTATTTTGTAAGGACTGAGATTCAGTTAGCAAAAATTAATTATATAAAGATTCACCAAAAAGTATTGAACAGTCAGTGGTACTGATCAGTAAGTAGGGAATCATTCTGCCCAGATGCATCAGACGAATTACCATCTTCTACTGATTCCACATTTATACATTTCATTGAGTTTAGTACTACCCACTAGAAACTACGAGTCTGAGAACATTTTTGCCTAGTTTTTGCAAACGAAGCAAACACACCTAAAACTTCAAACAATTTTAATGAAAATAACATCGTCGGATTCTGGATATCAGAGGACTCTACTGTAGAAGTTCAAGGTCCTACCTACAAAAATGTTGAATTGGTATTTTTCCAGAAGAAAGATCACGGATGTATGTTTATTTCTCTGTTTGTTGTTGTTTTTTTGTTTTTTTCAGGGGTAATTGTATCAAACCAACCGTCAAAGAAAACTAAGAGAGCCCTCCTTAGAGGTAAAATTAAATTTGTATGTTCTTTTTTAAAAGATTTTTTTAATTTGGTAAAAATTAGAGTGAAACGTTTCCCATCCCAATCCCTAAAAGCAGCTTTTATGGTAAAGAATACCTTAAATGCAACAACAGCAAAAAGTTTGCTCTTCATATTTTAAAGTCCAAGAACACCAAAAGAGAAGACAGGGGCTTCCCTCCCTTTTCAAGAGAAAATAAACATGCAGAGGAAGCAAAAAACTCTAACATTCGGAGGAATAATGCAGTTTTCTAGCTTTTCTTACTCTTAACTCCCTATCCCTGAACAACTATTTGTAGTCTTACATTCTTCCTTAGAAATATTTCTGTGGGCTACCCTGTAAAAGTGTTTTTCTCAGGCTTTCCCCTTTCCACTTCCCGTTAAAAACAACAGAAAGTCTTTTGATTTTACCCATTGAGTCATTTTTATCCACTTAAGCCTTCTTTAGAATCTTTAACCGTGACTACCTTAAGCAATACCATAGTTTATTCAAACAAACGTCACTGGTTCGTTATACCATTCCGGAAGCTCCTCTTGTTGTAATTTGCCTAGTTTAATTTTAAAAGGTCACGGGTTCAACAAAACATCTTAATTGAAAACCTCACCGTTTCGAGAGCACCAATCCGTGCTGAAAGCTTGATTTATAATACACTTTAATAATGGTAATCCCAATGTATTCGTTGTAGCTATTTTTATATAGGTTCACCTACTTTTTAGCTTCGTCGTCAACTGAGGGTTATTTGAGGTCATTTTGGGCTCAGAAGGGCAAGTAAATCAGTTCCAATTCCTTCCTAGACCATTCAGTTTATGCAAATGACAATGTTCTTTTGTCTTAAAAGTGTTAAAGAAGACGTAAGAATACTCTATCAGGTGGGTAATATCATCTAACCGATGGGCCTCAAAAACAATTTCCCTGAAACAAAATTAAGCAAATAAAGCCAGTTTAATCTAGTACAGTACATTCTTGTTTACTCAAAACGTGATGATATTGGGGTATCAACCCCCATTTTCCCAGGTCAAATTCGAATTAAAAAAGGAGTATCTGAGACATAAAATCCATCTCTTCATTAAGTGTCATTAATATCCGATCACCCATTCGTAAGATTAAGATACCTCAATTTTCACATTTCCCTAGAATTTTGGTTTCCCCCTCCAACTCCCCCCCCCGTATGTCATCGGATCTGGTCAGGATTTAAAATTAGACCTCTAAAGCACAAGACCCTTCTAAATATCAAATTTCCTAAAGATCTGACCACCCTTTCGTAAGTCACAAATACCTCATTTTTTCTAATTTTTCAGAATTATCACCCCCTCCCCCAACTCTACCAAAGAGAGTAGATTCGGTCCGGTTATGCCAGTCAGGTATCTTGGACTTATGCTTATTCTTCCCACCAAGTTTCATCCTGGTGCCTCCACTTTAAGCGTTTTCAAGATTTCCGGTCCCCCCCATCACACTAGATCCTGTCGGGATTTAAAATAAAAGATCTGAGTTACGAAGTCCTTCTAAATATGAAATTTCATTAAGATCCGATCGCTACTTCGTAAGTTAAAAATACCTCATTTTTTCTAATTTTTCAAAATTAAACCTTCCCCAAAGAGAGTGGAACCGTTCTGGTTATGTCAATCACGTATCTAGGACTTGTGATTATTTTTCCCACCGAGTTTCATCCCGATCCCTCCACTCTAAGCGTTTTCCAAGATTTTAGGCTCCCCCCCAACTCCCCCAGTGTCAACAGATCAAGTCAGGACTCAAAATAAGAGATATAAGACACGATATCCTTCCAAGCATCAAATTTCATTAAGATCTGATCACCCGTTCGTAAGTTAAATATACTTCATTTTTCTAATTTTTTCGAATTAACCGTCCCCCACTCCCCCTTCCCAAACGGTCGAATCGGGGAAATGACTATTTCGAATTTAACCTGGTCTGGTTCGTGATACGTCCGCCAAATTTCCTCCCAGCGTATCTGGAAGTGCCTAAACTAGCAAAACCAGGACAGACAGACCGACAGAATTTGCGATCGGTATATGTCACTTGGTAAATACCAAGTACCATAAAAACTTCACGGCATAGATATCAATACTTTCGACTCTTTGCCCCTTCTCTGCATTTTTTTTATTTATAAAGATATAAGACACGATATCCTTCCAAGCATCAAATTTCATTAAGATCTGATCACCCGTTCGTAAGTTAAATATACTTCATTTTTCTAATTTTTTTGAATTAACTGTCCCCCACTCCCCCTTCTCAAACGGTCGAAATGACTATTTCCAATTTAACCTGGTCTGGTTCGTGATACGCCTGCCAAATTTCATCGTCCCAGCTTATCTGGAAGTGCCTAAACTAGCAAAAAAGGGACAGACAGACCGACAGAATTTGCGATCGGTATATGTCACTTGGTAAATATCAAGTACCATAAAAACTTCACGGCATAGATATCAATACTTTCGACTCTTTGCCCCCTCTCTGCATTTTTTTTATTTATATCAGTTGAAATTCAAAGGAAAGGTATTTTCAATAGTCATACACCCAAAAAGAATCAAAGTCAAAGGGGGAGATATGCCCCCGTTGAAGCCACTCTTTTTCCCTGGAAGCCCCAAGGTGTTTGAAGTTTAAAGTATGTGACACTTGTTATGCTACAAAAATCTATAACAAAAACCGATATCCATGATACAAATATCTGAAAAAAAAAGAATTTATATCCTTTACTATACTCTATTGTACTATTATAGTAAATAAAAAAATCATTTTGGAACGAAATAAACGACGATATCACAGAGGCTGATTGGCCAGTCTATCACACAAATACCAAATCCATCTTTAGGAACTTTTAACACAATGTTTAGTCTATTTTCTTTTCCCTTTTTGCATAGTAAGTTATTTTCCAAAAGCCTGGTCTTTTCTCACTTTCATCATTTCGTTTAGTAGTTTCTTCATTTTGGAATCGCAGCATGTCCAGTAGAGTCATTTCTTGGCTTGGATCCTTTTTTTGGTAAATCTTGCAGTTCAGGATAATCAACGAAGGCATTTTGGAGATCTCTGGTCATCTTTTTTCGTATCGTCTTCTTCATCGATAAGTGGCACTCAATATTTTAAAGGTTTCGATTTTTATCATAACTGCAAAAAAAAGGAAATTTTAAATACCATTTGTCTTTCCGGTACATGGGTTAAGATTCAAGGGATAGCCAGAAGCACCAATTAGAGGAACAAGAATTAATGTTTTACGGCCAAGATGTCACTCTATATGTTTCACCAGCTTCCTAGGAATTCCTATAAAACTTTAAAAATAGTATTGTTTGGTATTGTCAGTGATAATTAATTGTTTAGTAGTTTCATTGAAAAAATAAGCAACACCCTAAGACTTGCCACCCCCCCCTAATTTTTTAGAATTGACACTACTGGACACATACCCAGGACATATTTTTATGTATACCTCCTAAAACATCAATCAGCTAAATTGAAGTATATTTGTTGCCCAGGAAGATGCTTAGTCGAGACGACCATCCAGGGGTTGACCACTTTTAGAAATCATGCATGCTAGGCGACGCATTTTCCGCTTAGCAGAAGTTTGCCGTGTGTGGTGGAACAAGCAGTGCTTGGAAAAGCTGACCAGGTGGTAGTAGTAGTAGGACTAAGTGGGGGAAAGAGGAAAACCACCCAACATTAACTTGAGGTGAGGATTGTTCGGTTAAGAGGCAGAAATCAACACTAAAAGAAATTTCCGTCCAATATTGCATACTATGGCCAGTGCTGTGGCCTGAAACTGTCTCATTTTGTGCTAAATCAGTGTTTTTAGGACTCACCCACCAGGACCCGCATTTTAAACCAACAGTAACGGCTTCAGGGTATACTGGGCGTCTAGAATAATGTATCTATTTTAAAATAGACTCCTTTCAAGAATTATAATTAAAATATGCTCCATTTAAATATACCAAGTCGATTAGATCTTATCTAATTTTATTCCAATATTTATAACGAGCAAAATAATGATATAAGGAACAGAGTAACAATCAGTGAAATAGAACTTTGTTATTAGCTTTTAAAGTTCCTGCTTTATTTAGAGTAAACAGAGTATGAGCACAAAATACATTCTCAAACCTAAGTTCTGTTTGCTATTTTATATAACGTTTTGCCTTATTAGCGTTCTGTAAGTTTCGTTTCACAAACCTCCCTACCAGGCACGTGCGCAGGTTTTTTTTTTGTGGGGAGGGGCGAAACCTTCGAAACAGCAGATATAAAGTAGCACTCTTTTTATTTAGTAATGCGAAAAGCACGTATATCGGAAAATACAGACTAACTTTAATCTGTAAGTTTGTAGCGGATGGGGGGGGGGAAGAAGAATGAAGCCTCAGAAGTACGTTTTAGGCTCGGGTTATGTTCATAGCGATTTAGAACCAGTGATTGATCTATTTTATCCCACAGAAAGCGAAACTTTAGGGTTAACAGTGCAATATGGATGCTGTGGGGGGTAGTTCTTTTATTGCAAAAACGTAGATTTCAATTAGAAATGAGTTTCCAAAATTGATCCATTAAAAGCTCTACTTTATCCTGAAAGGGGGGGATAAAAGCCCTAATATCAAGTATAATTCTATTTTGCCGTGGAAAGCAAACTCTCTTTACAAAAAAAAAAAAAAAAACAAAAAAAAAACCAGCACAATTGCTAATTACTTCGAAGAGGGTAAAAAGTTAGACAGAAAATGGGCTAATAATTGGGCAGTGACTTGACCGGATAATGGCATGCTGTAAAATCCCCCAAAAAAGGCTTCACACATGTATCTAGATTCTTAATAAATGGTCCTACTTTTGCCTGAAATCCCAAGAAACCATGGGGAAATTTAACATTTCACAAAGTTTCGGTGGGGGGTGGGTGGGTCCGAAGCCCCCCCCCCTGCGTACGTGCCAGCTCCTTACTATCAAACTAAAAAATGGGTGCTAAATGTAATGCTCGGAGAGAGCTAAATCGTAAATGTTAAACAAACAAAAATAGATACATTATTTTAGACGCCCAGTATACCCTGAAGCCGTTACTGTTGGTTTAAAATGTGGGTCCTGGTGGGTGAGTCCAAAAAACACTGATTTAGCACAAAATGAGACAGTTTTAGGCCACAGCACTGGCCATAGTATGCAATATTGGACGGAAATTTCTTTTAGTGTCGATTTCTGCCTCTTAACCGAACAATCCTCACCTCAAGTTAATGTTGGGTGGTTTTCCTCTTTCCCCAACTTAGTCCTACTACTATTACCACCTGTTCAGCTTTTCCAAGCACTACTTGTTCCACCACACACGGCAAACTTCTGCTAAGCGGAAAATGCGTCACCTAGCATGCATGATTTCTAAAAGTGGTCAACCCCTGGATGGTCGTCTCGACTAAGCTTCTTCCTGGGCAACAAATATACTTCAATTTAGCTGATTGATGTTCTAGGAGGTATACATAAAAATATATCCTGGGTATGTGTCCAGTAGTGTCAATTCTAAAAAATTGGTTGGGGGGTGGCAAGTCTTAGGGTGTTGCTTATTTTTTCAATGAAAGTACTAAACAATTAATTATCAGTGACAATACCAAACAAAACTATTTTTAAAAATTTTGTAGGAATTCTTAGGAAGCTGGTGAAACATTAGAGTGATATCTTGGCCGTAAAACATTAATTCTTGTCCCTCTAATTGGTGCTTCTGGCTATCCCTTGAATCTTAACCCATTTACCGGAAAGACAAATGGTATTTAAAATTTCCTTTTTTTGCAGTTATGATAAAAATCGAAACCTTTAAAATATTGAGTGCCACTTATCGATGAAGAAGACGGTACGAAAAAAGATGACCAGAGATCTCCAAAATGCCTTCGTTGATTATCCTGAACTGCAAGATTTACCAAAAAAGGATCCAACCCAAGAAATGACTCTACTGGACATGCTGTGATTCCAAAATGAAGAAACTACTAAACGAAATGATGAAACTGAGAAAAGACCAGGCTTTTGGAAAAAAACTTACTATGCGAAAAGGGAAAAGAAAATAGACTAAACATTGTGTTAAAAGTTCCTAAGGATGGATTTGGTACTTGTGTGATAGACTGGCCAATCAGCCTCTGTGATATCGTCGTTTATTTCGTTCCAAAATGATTTTTTTTATTTATGATAATAGTAGAATAGAGTATAGTAAAGGATATAAATTCTTTCTTTTTTTCAGATATTTGTATCATGGATATCGGTTTTTGTTATAGATTTTTGTAGCAAAACAAGTGTCACATACTTTAAACTTCAAACACCTTGGGGCTTCCAGGGAAGAAGAGTGGCTTCAACGGGGGCATATCTTCAACGGGGGCATATCTCCCCCTTTGACTTTGATTCTTTTTGGGTGTATGACTATTGAAAATACCTTTCCTTTGAATTTCAACTGATATAAATAAAAAAAATGCAGAGAGGGGGCAAAGAGTCGAAAGTATTGATATCTATGCCGTGAAGTTTTTATGGTAGTTGGTATTTACCAAGTGACATATACCGATCGCAAATTCTGTCGGTCTGTCTGTCCCTGTTTTGCTAGTTTAGGCACTTCCAGATAAGCTGGGACGATGAAATTTGGCAGGCGTATCACGAACCAGACCAGGTTAAATTGGAAATAGTCATTTCGACCGTTTGGGAAGGGGGAGTGGGGGACGGTTAATTCAAAAAAATTAGAAAAATGAAGTATATTTAACTTTCGAACGGGTGATCAGATCTTAATGAAATTTGATGCTTGGAAGGATATCGTGTCTTATATCTCTTATTTTGAGTCCCGACTTGATCTGTTGAAACTGGGGGAGTTGGGGGGGGGAGCCCCCTCCCTGGACGTGCTAGGGCAATGAAAAATGGAAGGCGTGTCAGGGACCTGCGCAAATTGACTTGATAACAGTCGTTTCCCCGATTCAACCATCTGGGGAACTGGAGGGAGAGGAAAAATAGAAAATAAATTGAGGCATTTTTAACTTTCGAATGGGTGATTGGTTCATAATGAAATTTGATATTTAGGAGGACCTCGTGTCTCAGAGGTCTTGTTTTGAATCCCCACCGTATCCGGTTATATTAGGGGATATTAGTTTTTTTATATATTGACGTCATGCTGAGTGACAGACAGACAGTGTAATTATTAAAATAGTGTAACGGACAGACGGACATTATATTTATGTATATATACTAGCTGTTGGGTTAAGGCGGTTAAGCAAAATTCGGATATCTTATTTCTGATGCTTCCAATTTTCAAGACTTGCATCCATATAGGGGGGCCAATCTAGCAAGCGTTTTCAAAAATTTAGTGTGCTTAATTCCACCACTATTCCAATATCATCACCTTTTGAGTAAACAACAATGTACTGTACTAGATTAAGCTTGCTTTATTTGCTTAATTTTGTTTCAGGGAAATTGTTTTTGAGGGCCATCGGTTAGATGATATTACCCACCTGATAGAGTATTCTTACGTCTTCTTTAACACTTTTAAGACAAAAGAACATTGTCATTTGCATAAACTGAATGGTCTAGGTTGGAATTGGAACTGATTTACTCGCCCTTCTGAGCCCAACATGACCTCATATAACCCTCAGTTGACGACGAAGCTAAAAAGTAGGTGAACCTATATAAAAATAGCTACAACGAATACATTGGGATTACCATTATTAAAGTGTATTATAAATCAAGCTTTCTGCGCGGATTGGTGCTCTCGAAACGGTGAGGTTTTCAATTAAGATGTTTTGTTGAACCCGTGACATTTTAAAATTAAACTAGGCAAATTACAACAAGAGGAGCTTCCGAAACGGTATAACGAACCAGTGACGTTTGTTTGAATAAACTATGGTATTGCTTAAATTAAGGTAGTCACGGTTAAAGATTCTAAAGAAGGCTTAAGTGGATAAAAATGACTCAATGGCTAAAATCAAAAGACTTTCTGTTTTTTTAACGGAAAGTGGAAAGGGGAAAGCCTGAGAAAAACACTTTTACAGGGTAGCCCACATAAATTTTTCTAAGGAAGAATGTAAGACTACAAATAGTTGTTCAGGGATAGGGAGATGAGAGTAAGAAAAAATAGAAAACTGCATTATTCCAATGAGAAAAAATGAGGTATTTGTGACTTACGAACGGGTGGTCAGATCTTTATGAAATTTGATATTTAGAAGGGTCTTGTGCTTTAGAGGTCTAATTTTAAATCCTGACCAGATCCGATGACATACGAAGGGGGGAGTTGGAGGGGAAAGCAAAATTCTGGGGAAACGTGAAAATTGAGGTATCTTAATCTTACGAATGGGTGATCGGATATTAATGACACTTAATGAAGAAAAGGATTTTATGTCTCAGATACTCCTTTTTTAATTCAAATTTGTCCTGGGAAAATGGGGTTTGGAGGGGGGAAATGGAAATCTTGGGAAACGCTTGGAGTGGAGGGATTGGGATGAAACTTGATGGAAAGAATAAGCACACGTTCTAGATACATGATTGACATAACTGGAACGGATCTGCTGTCTTTGGGGGAGTTGGGAGAATTTCTAGTGCTTTGGTGAGTTCGGTGCTTCTGGACGTGCTAGGGCAATGAAAAATGGAAGGCGTGTCAGGGACCTGCGCAAATTGACTTGATAACAGTCGTTTCCCCGATTCAACCATCTGGGGAACTGGAGGGAGAGGAAAAATAGAAAATAAATAGAGGCATTTTTAACTTTCGAATGGGTGATTGGTTCATAATGAAATTTGATATTTAGGAGGACCTCGTGTCTCAGAGCTCTTGTTTTGAATCCCCACGTATCCGGTTATATTAGGGGATATTAGTTTTTTTATATATTGACGTCATGCTGAGTGACAGACAGACAGTGTAATTATTAAGATAGTGTAACGGACAGACGGACATTATATTTATGTATATATACTAGCTGTTGGGTTAAGGCGGTTAAGCAAAATTCGGATATCTTATTTCTGATGCTTCCAATTTTCAAGACTTGCATCCATATAGGGGGGCCAATCTAGCAAGCGTTTTCAAAGATTTAGTGTGCTTAATTCCACCACTACCCCAATATCATCACCTTTTGAGTAAACAACAATGTACTGTACTAGATTAAGCTTGCTTTATTTGCTTAATTTTGTTTCAGGGAAATTGTTTTTGAGGGCCATCGGTTAGATGATATTACCCACCTGATAGAGTATTCTTACGTCTTCTTTAACACTTTTAAGACAAAAGAACATTGTCATTTGCATAAACTGAATGGTCTAGGTTGGAATTGGAACTGATTTACTCGCCCTTCTGAGCCCAACATGACCTCATATAACCCTCAGTTGACGACGAAGCTAAAAAGTAGGTGAACCTATATAAAAATAGCTACAACGAATACATTGGGATTACCATTATTAAAGTGTATTATAAATCAAGCTTTCTGCGCGGATTGGTGCTCTCGAAACGGTGAGGTTTTCAATTAAGATGTTTTGTTGAACCCGTGACATTTTAAAATTAAACTAGGCAAATTACAACAAGAGGAGCTTCCGAAACGGTATAACGAACCAGTGACGTTTGTTTGAATAAACTATGGTATTGCTTAAATTAAGGTAGTCACGGTTAAAGATTCTAAAGAAGGCTTAAGTGGATAAAAATGACTCAATGGCTAAAATCAAAAGACTTTCTGTTTTTTTAACGGGAAGTGGAAAGGGGAAAGCCTGAGAAAAACACTTTTACAGGGTAGCCCACATAAATTTTTCTAAGAAAGAATGTAAGACTACAAATAGTTGTTCAGGGATAGGGAGATGAGAGTAAGAAAAAATAGAAAACTGCATTATTCCTCCGAATGTTAGAGTTTTTTGCTTCCTCTGCATGTTTATTTTCTCTTGAAAAGGGAGGGAAGCCCCTGTCTTCTTCTTTTGGTGTTCTTGGACTTTAAAATATGAAGAGCAAACTTTTTGTTGTTGTTGCATTTAAGGTATTCTCTACCATAAACGCTGCTTTTAGGGATTGGGATGGGAAACGTTTCACTCTAATTTTTACCAAATTAAAAAAATCTTTTAAAAAAGAACATACAAATTTAATTTTACCTCTAAGGAGGGCTCTCTTAGTTTTCTTTGACGGTTGGTTTGATAAAATTACCCCTGAAAAAAAACAACAACAAACAGAGAAATAAACATGCATCCGTGATCTTTCTTCTGGAAAAATACCAATTCAACATTTTTGTAGGTAGGACCTTGAATTTCTACGGTAGAGTCCTCTGATATCCAGAATCCGACAATGTTATTTTCATTAAAATTGTTTGAAGTTTTAGGTGTGTTTTCCTCGTTTGCAAAAACTAGGCAAAAATGTTCTCAGACTCGTAGTTTCTAGTGGGTAGTACTAAACTCAATGAAATGTATAAATTTGGAATCAGTAGAAGATGGTAATTCGTCTGATGCATCTGGGCAGAATGATTCCCTACTTACTGATCAGTACCACTGACTGTTCAAAACTATTTGGTGAATCTTTATATAATTAATTTTTGCTAACTGAATCTCAGTCCTTACAAAATAGAGTCACTTGCCTTTTGTCAAACTTGTCTCTACACCTTAGATAGACTTGGCCTTTGCCGTCAAATTACAACTCAAATATAGAAAATCTCTTTGTGCTTCCAAACTTATTCCTTCACACCAAACTGCCTGTCTTTCTGTCACCTTTTCTCCTTTCCAAGGCACTACCAACACCAAATTCTTCAAATATAGACTTAAGTGCTACGTGTCCCTGTTTCAACCTGTGATTTCTCCCCAAGGGGAATGCATCGGTAGCTTTTTCATTTTTATTCTGGTCCTCGTTTTGAACACATGTATTTCTATAAATGTGCTTCAGCTTATTGAACATTTTGTCGGGTTTATAACTGAGGCGAAAACAAGTGATGTGAGGTGCAGCGTCCAGATAATCAAACAGTTCGTGGTAACGAACTGTAGTAAGGAGCGACCCGGCTCAATAGTAAACGAAACTCTAAAAAACGGAATTTCGATACTAAAAGATATATCAAAAGAATCGGATTTTTATGCTGATTTTAAATATATAAGTTTCATCAAATTTAGTCTTTGTCATCAAAAGTTACGAGCCTGAGAAAATTTGCCTTATTTTGGAAAATAGGGGGTAACACCCCCTAAAAGTCATAGGATCTTAACGAAAATTACACCATCGCATTCAGCGTATCAGAGAACCCTATAGAAAAAAATTCAAGGTCCAGTCTACAAAAATGTGGAATTTCGTATTTTTTGCCAGAAGACAAATCACGGGTGCGTGTTTATTTGTTTTTTTTTTTTTTTTTTTTTTTTTTTTCAGGGGTCATCGTATCGACCAAGTGGTCCTAGAGTTTTGCAAGAGGGCTCATTCTAACGGAAATGAAAAGTTCTAGTGCCCTTTTAAAGTGACCAAAAAAATTGGAGGGCACCTAGGCCCCCTCCCACGCTCATTTTTTTCCCAAAGTCAACGGATCAAAATTTTGAGATATCCATTTTGTTCCGCATAGTCGAAAACCATAATAACTATTTCTTTGGGGATGACTTACCCCCCACAGTCCCTGGGGGAGGGGCTGCAAGTTACAAACTTTGACCAATGTTTACATACAATAATGGTTACTGGGAAGTGTACTGATGTTATCAGGGGGATTTTTTTGGTTTGGGTGTGGGGTTCAGGGGAGGGGGCTATATGGGAGGATCTTTCCTTGGAGGAGTATTTCATGGGGGAAGAGAAATTCAATGAAAAGGGCGCAGAACTTTCTAGCATTACTATAAAAAAAAAACAATGAAAATATAAACAAGAAAAAGATTTTTCAATTGAAAGTAAGGAGAAGCATTAAAACTTAAAACGAACAGAGATTATTACGCATATGAAGGGTTCTAAAAATGCTTTAGCATAAAGAGCGAGGTATTTAGGAGGAGATAAATACTTCGCTCTTTATGCTAAAAATTTTTTAAATAATTTCAACTATTTATTCTACGGCCTTTCTGATTCAGGGGTCATTCTTAAAGAATTGGGATAAAACGTAATGTAAGTTACGTAAGTTATGTACGTTTGTTACGTAAGTTAATTCTTAAGTTACGTTTTTTTTTTTTACTAATAAAAACGTTCGTTAAAAATTAAAAGATCTAGTTGCCTTTTTGAGTAACCGAAAAATTGGAAGGCAACTAGACCTCCTTCCCCACCCCTTATTTCTCAAAATCGTCTGATCAAAACTAAGAGAAAGCCATTTAGCCAAAAAAAGAATTAATATGCAAAATTCATTTTAGTAATTTGTGTACGGAGAGCCAAAATCAGACATGCATTAATTCAAAAACTTTCAGAAATTAAATAAAAAAAAAAAAAAAACTTTTTTTAAATGAAAGTAAGGAGCGACATTAAAACTTAAAACGAACAGAAATTACTCCGTATATGAAAGGGGCTTTTCCTCCTCGACACCCCGCTCCTTGCGCTAAAGTTTGATTCTTTCTCGCAACTCTACTTTTTAAAACAATAAAAAACTTTAGCGTAAGGAGCGGGGTGTCGAGGAGGAAAAGCCCCTTTCATATACGGAGTAATTTCTGTTCGTTTTAAGTTTTAATGTCGCTCCTTACTTTCATTTAAAAAAAGTTTTTTTTTTTTTTATTTAATAACTCCGAGAATACCAATGGTATTCTATCCAAGTCTTAAGCAGACTGTCACTTCATTTTTATTGAGTTATTCTTTACTTCTTTAGTCTTTACGAGTTCTATTTACTTACGTTCCTTAAGAATGAATCCAAACTGGTTCATTGTTGGACCTATCAGCTTATGAAAATAATGTCTTTTCTTTCTCGATTTCTTTGACCAAGTTTCTGCTGGTGGAGCTTTTGGTTCATTTTTCCTTTTCAATGAACTTTTCCTTTTCTAAAAAAGATTTTGTGACTCTTTTCTTGTGTTGCTATTTGGATTTCATTAGGACCCCCACCCCCATTCTTTCTCCTCTTTACTATCTTTAACATTTTCTTATATGATTTCCTAAGTTCCCTTGAAACATTCAACATCATCCTTCATCACTACCCTAGTCACAGTCTGCTTTGTCTGACCTGACGACAAAACTTATTGTTTTGTCTGATCTAATGAGAAAAAACTCTTGAGTGAGAAATTTTTCAAGTGAATTAAAAAAAAAAAAAAAAAAAAAAAAAAAAAAAAAAAAAAAAAAAAAAAAAAAAAAAAACATGGCACGTCTTTTTTGCTGAGATTGAAGAACAAATTGAAAAAAAAGAATAAAGAATTGTCCTACTACTAAGAAATTGCCACGGTGCTAAGTCTTCTCTGAGTGACACGCTTGCAAACACATCTCATTCGTCCAATCCTGTTTCAACCTTCAGCTTTTACCAGTCATAAAAAATCGCCGAAAAATTAAGCTATTCTCTGAAAATCTCATCTCAGTCTGACTAGGGCACCCAGCTTGTTTCTTAACGAGGGCTCTTGAGAGCTAAGACTTTCGTGTGTAAAAAAGTTTTTTTTGCCTCCCCTCTACTGTCTACTTGTTGCTAATTCTATTGTTTTTCCTTCTTTTTAGCAACGACACCGCAAATGTAGGTAGCGCGTTTTAATATTAGTGCAATGAACCCTAGGGTTCTATTCTTAGGCCAACCCTCTTCCTCATCTATGTGAACGACCTCAGCCGATTTTCTAACACCCCAATTATCGATGCTTGCTGTGGGTTGTGTCATAAATATCTAAAAAAAAAAAAATACAATAAAAAGTATAGTACCCTTTTCAAAGACACCTAAACAAAATTTTTAGATAAATATTTGATTCAGTATTGTTGAAAGGTCCAGTAAATAAGCCTTTGAAGAGGACACAACTCTCTCTAGTCCCTTGGGAAATGACTGAAACTTATGAAATTTGTTAATTCGTCATATACATTATTTTTTTGGCAAATGTATGGGAATTTCATTTATGGAATTCTCTATAGGGGTAGGGTATAATCGCAGGAAAACATTTTATATGACTTTTTCTTCCTAGGGTATGATCTTTGTCATAGTTACTGAATATCCAAATTAAACTGGTTTCATTCGAAGGCTCCTAAATAGAAATCCTTAAATAACAGCATTGACTTCCAGTGTTTTATGGTTCAATTTCCAATAGGCGGTACACTGAACAAAAAAGCGGCGATAGATTCAGAGGCCTTCTGCATGTCGGTGGTCATCGGGGACGACATAGTCCCGAGGCTGAGTGTCTATTCGGTGCAACTTCTTATAGAGCAAATTTGGCAAGAACTTAGGAAATGTCAGATTTCTAAGGTATGTTTTCTTTTATAGCATTAAATAGGTGATACTTGATTAACTGGAAAACCTTTTTGGTATCTGTTGGGTAATAAATAGTTAAATTTGGTATACAAAAAAAAAATGTATTTTTTAACCTTTTTTTAGCCTTGCTATTCGACTTTTATCATCTTCAATGCTCTCACCGACTTTACTAATAACACTACCAAGGTAAGTGAGGTTGCCCACCTGATGAATCTTTTCGTTACCCAACGTCACCTTTATATGTTCACTTATTCCTAGCCTTAACATTAATTTTAGAGCCTATTCTTTCACCCTGAACTCGCAAAACCTTTAAAAATTTCATTCAGTTTACTCACTTTTTCATCTAATATGCTTATATCATCAGCATAAGCTAAGCCCAGAAGAATTTTTCCTCCCCATTTGATTCCGTGGTCTCCAATTGCCTTTCCTCTCCTCCTTAAGGCAAAGTCCATCAATATGATCTATGTAAATGGGGATAAAACACAACCATGCTTAAGTCTTGATTTAATACAAGACCAGCTGCTGACCTTATTTCCTACCTTAACCGCAGCAGCATTATTCTCGTACATAGCACAAATCACTCTAAAGTATTTGCTGGTATACCATGTAAAGATAATACCTTTGCTAAAGCTCTTCTATCAACAGAATCAAAGGCTTGCTCTTAATCTATAAAACGGAGGACCAAAGGTGTTTGACAACGAAGGCACTTCTCAATTACTAACCTTAAAGTGAAAACTTGGTCGGTACATCCTCTACCTTTGACGTCGGGAAGCGGAATTGAATCGATCACAAACAAAAGGGTGTCGTATAACTCAAGTTTAAGAGTGCCATCAAAATCAGTTGTAGGCGTATAGCACACGGTTAACGACAATTTGGCGTGGTGGTTGCTTGCATTGTTTGTCATGAGATTTAAAGGTTCGGATTCGAAGCTTATCGTCGACGTTTTGTTAGTGGTCCTTGCTTCACAGGGATAATATCGCCAAGCCAACGCATAATTGTATTTGGCTCGGCTGGGGGTAGGGATCCCAGTCCCTGACTTTTGGGCTGGATCACAACAGGACTACCCAATGTACAGTTCGGGATTTGACAAATAAGCTCTTTTTTTAAGATATTGTAAGTCGCAGTAGTCATTTTTGAACTTTTAGAATTATGTAACCAGTCGGGCTTGTTTGTAGTCTTATAGCAGTCTTGGGTGCCATATATGTAATTTTTTCCAAACGAATTGTTGTGGCAATTTTGCCTGGACTTACTTTGAAACTCATTATTTTTGTTTTTTACTGATCAGAGTTTTCGTAGAGTGAAAACTTTTAATTTGGGGTCTTCTGCTATTGATGGAGTTGGCCCTATTCATCCTAAAAAAAGAAAAAAAAATGAAAATGTTGACCACTGAAGTACAATTATGTTTGCAAATATGTAAGTGCACTTCTTTTGTGCCACATTTTTTTTCGTGGAAGAATCAAATCAAATAACAATTTTACTTGCGTAGCTAACTACTAGATTTGTATATTTATATTACGTATATAAGGTGGTTCGCCTCTTATCAATTCCTCTCTCTTTACACTAAACGTTGAACTTTGTTCCAGTTCCTTAAGAATGACCCCTGAATCATAAAGGCCGTTTAAATAGAATAAATTGCTGTTTTGAAATTACTAAAATTACTTCAGGGTAAAGAGCGAGATAATGAGGAGAGGATGAACCACACAAGCCCAAAAAGGTCCAATTCTCTGTTTAGTGTCAGTAAAAAATAAAGAAATGGTCAATGTCATAAATTTATAAAATTGCAAACGGTAAAAAGTCAAACGATGAAAAATCGTAAAATTAAAGCAGGGAAAACAAATTTAAACAGAAGCCGAAGTAG
Source organism: Artemia franciscana (assembly GCF_032884065.1). Lineage (NCBI taxonomy): Eukaryota > Metazoa > Arthropoda > Branchiopoda > Anostraca > Artemiidae > Artemia > Artemia franciscana. The sequence goes on from NC_088871.1 coordinate 25,048,763, forward strand.
CAAGAATTAGAAATATCGTAATGACAAAATAATCTCTAAAACTATAAGATAAAAGTGAACTATGAAAGAGGGGGGGGTTATTAATTTAAAATTTCAACTATTTGAGGGATAAATGTTCTTTTACAAAGAACGTAATACGACTTTTGGTTGAGTTTTCCTCCTTTTTTCAAAAATAAGGTGGATTTGAAACTTGAATTTAAATGAAACTTGAAACTTGAATTTGAAACTTGAATTTGAAGAACTAAAAAATAACTAAACTAAAAAGTTTTTAATGAAGAACTAAATTTGCTGGATTAATGAAGAACTAAAAAGTAACTAAAAAATAAGGTGAATTTAAAACTTGATAAAACCTATATATTTAAAATCAGCATGAAATTCCAATTATATATTTGTTCTTCTTATTCTTTTGATATATCCACTCGTATCAAAATTCATTTTTTTAGAGTTTCGTTGCTATTGAGCCAGGACGCTCCTTACAACAGTTCGTTACCACGAACTGTTTGAACTTGCTTCTTCCTCTTAAGCTTTTTTATCCTCCTATATTGTTGAGGTAACAAATACGAATTTTCTTATGTATCACTATTCGCCATTGCAAACTGATTTTTCAAATTATTTCTCTTTTTAGCTCATCTTTTTCTTTTCTTCTTTTCATCATGATTTTAGTCAGGTCTTTAGTTTAAATAATCATCAAACATTCATTGGCCTCTAGTTTCTTCTTTTTTGGTGTACAAACCAAGGGTGTTTACATCTTTGCATAAATTCCTAAATTTTAGTTGCGTTTTGTATTTTTGCCCTTTTAAGTTTTATTTATTTTTGCTGAGTTAGTAAGTAATCGTAGCTTAAGGTACTGCAGGTGGTGAAGTGATGCAAATACTTCACTTTCATTTTGATTTGTTTATTTGTGGCTTCTTGAAATATTGATTAGTGCTTTTCTCTTATAACCAAGACGCATTGACATTTTGAAGGTTTATTTCATATTTCAGAGATTTTTGGGGATCGAGTTATATTGATTTTGGGACATCTGTATGTATAGTATTAGATGAATATTGCATCGCTTATTGTCTTTAACAGTATATTGAATGTCGCCATTTTATTTATATTCCAATTACTATAGTGGTTACCACTTTAAATCACTTTATTAAAAAGTTGCAAGTTCAGACAAAAGGAGCGCATATTTTCAGATTTAATTGATATTTTAAGTGTATTAATTAACGGATATAATAACATCTGAGCGTAAAAATATCCAATTGCCAAATTTACAAAGCCCACCTAGCTCTAGAACTGGTAGCTGACACTCAAACGCTAGTCCTCGGACATCTAGTCTAGTTAGTCATCTAGTCAGGAAAAACAGTTGTAGCACTATTTAAAGTCTTTTCCGTGTCTGATTCTATTGGAGTCATTATGTCATTCACTATATGTCTTACTCCATTGTAATGTTCGAACTGAATTTGGCTTTTCATGCATTTTGGTTTTACAAGTAATATGTCTTCAGGGTTCAATTTTGCTTTAAATATTCTGCATTTTTTTGAAATTCTGGCATTCTACCTCCTTCAATCAGCCCTGAGGAAGCCTCAAGATTCCTCTCGAAGTTCTGTTCTATAACCAGATCTGCTGACAGCCCAGTTCACTATCATAGTCATAAAAGATTTATATATTTCCAAGTGTCGAATTGGATTATTTATTCATATATAACAGGATTGGATCACTTGTCTATATTTCACATAGAAGTCTTGTTTTTTTTTCAAAAGACATTCTTCCCACTGACCCAGTCTCTCTGCTCACAGGAACTACTTAATTTTGCCAGCCATTTTGAGGTACTACCTACAAATGTTTTTTACAAGTGTGATAGCTCTAAAATTCATTTATTTCAATACAATACAATTTATTATTTTTTTGTCCTTCTTCTTGCACTATAATTGCAGACTTGCTCACAATGGCAACATAATGTGTTACGTGCTACCAAACTCTCTAGATGGGATCTCGAATTATCAGGATTTACTTCTCTTTTATACTTTTTTTAACATGCGTGTCAGCTTGTTTTAAGTTTCATGTCCCTTTTTTCTGCTATTTGCTATTTACCACTAAGAGTACCTTGATATGGAAATAATGGAAATAAATGGAACTTGAAGTTGATATCACCCCTTATTAACTAAAATAAGATAATTTGCTGGATTTTTTGTATTATTATTTATCCTTTCTCACTTCAAATCTTAAAAGAAGAATTTACTCCAAAACATGTCCTTCGTTTTGTGATGTATCATCTTTGCATTCAGTTACTATTGCCACATACTGTATGGCAGAATGGACTCATCTCACTGAGTGGTGGTGATGTCAGTTTTCAGTATTCTAATAGGCGGATTTTTTTGATCGGCTGACTATCAAAGTACCCCTCTATTTTTGTCTAATTCTTGCTGCATTATAATGTTAGTGTTATTCATTTCGGCTGAAATACCTGCGCAATAAAATAAGAAAAAATGTTGCAAGAAAATCTGTCTAATGCCAAAATTTCTAGTACAGGGTTCCGTTTTCCAAGAAATACCAAGAAAGTGAACATGGCAGTGGAAGAAACCTGGATCCAGAAAGAGGGAGACATCATGCAGAGGTGAGTGAATTGATTGTTTGTTCTGAGGATTAATTTGTTTGTCAGGCTCACCTTAAGCAGTTTTCAAAAATAATAACATGAGGGTAAATCTGAAATAAACGTTGCTTTTACTTGATTCGTTTTTCTTCAAGTAGTACGAACGTGGTAAAAATGAACTGTTGGCCAATAAATTTATTTTACAAACAGCTTCGAGTTCAGATCATTTTTTGTTTTTTCGAATTTTAAAGGATATAAGAGTGTAAATAAGCAATACAAAATAACCAATTAAAGAAGCTTCTAAACTAAAGAAGAGGATTGGAAAGTATTGGTATAGATGCACAGCGTGTTCAAGCTTATGTTGCGTTAAAATCCCATTGATATAATATTGTAGAAACAAAGTAGGGTATTCAGTTTTATTTTTCAGGTAAATTTGAAGCATAAAACCGAATCAAGATGCATTGCCTTTATCCAGATTGTCAAAAGGGCATATTAAATTGTTGTCAAAAGGGCACATTAAATACAATTTGAAGTATAAAACAAAATCGAGATACATTGCGTTTATCCAGATTGTCAAAAGGGCATATATTATCAAAATTGTAGAAAATTTTATCCAATGAAATTATATATATATATATATATATATATATATATATAAATATATATATATAAATATATATATATATATATATATATATATATATATATATATATATATATATATATATATATATATATATATATACATATACATATACATATACATATACATATACATATATATATATATATATATATATATATATATATATATATATATATATATATATATATATATATATATATATATATATATATATATATATATATATATGCGTGTGTGTGTGTGTGTATATATAGGAGGCCAAAATCAAGACTATAATAGAGAAAGACAGAAAAGGTGTAGAATAATCTTTTCTTAACCAGTGCAAAAGACTATGACAGCTGAAAAATGGAAATAAAATTAATTTTAAAAACTATTTTTCCTCAAAAGATGGATTTTAAATAAAAGTAGATACTCTATTAAACAAAACATGAGCCCAAATAAAGTCAAGTAATTTTACAACTATCATAAATCACCGCCATTAAGCAAATTTAACCCAAAACGAACAGTAATTACATTAAATAACCGAATCAAACTCAAAACTAGCAGAAATTAAAAGAATTAAGACCACAACTGAATTTGTGCTTTCCTGAGAACGATATTTATATTGGATGTGCATTTTTACATCTCATAATATCAAACAAGAAAAAGCCACAATTATAACCAAGATAACTGAAAAAAAATAATGGTAATTCATAGAATCATATATAATTATTATCATTTTCAGTAGTAAAAGTCTTGACAAGTTTGGTGATGTTAAAGCTAAAGAAAAGGAAAAAACATTAAAGATGCAATTTATTTTTAATGTAAAGTTCAAATTATGTTCTGATCCTTAGAAGGCACGGGGGGTGTCATCCCTGCTCCTGTTAGTTTCTGCACGTTTTGAGTTTGACTCGGTTGTTTATTGCAGTTTTACGTTTGGAAAATTATTTGAATTTATTTCCGCTCATCTTTGGTTTAATGTAGCCCAATACTTCTTTTTGAAAAATCTCCTTTTGGAAATGATTTTTTTAATTCATATATAATAGTGCGGTAAGATTAGGAAGAGAATCTTTGACTCCGAAACATGCTTATATTTAATTTATTTTCAGTTTCTTACATATTTTACACTCGCTAAGACTATAGGGTTTTGTGAAAAGGAAATAATGACAATGTCCCAAAGATTGGTAGGAAGAGCAGCTTCCTCACGAAAAGGCTGAAAGACTATGGCTAATATTAGGGATCTTTAATTATTCGTAGACAATGGAAAAACTATTTCAACATGAATGGGATAACGAATATTTTCCCTCTTTTTTCACTCTCCAACTATTAGACTCAAAGACACATAACAAGACATGGCATGCCAGCAAACTATATTTCAAGAAATTTCAGTGTGATCTAGCCTTTCATAGGAAGCTACAGCCAAGAAGATTACAAGGCAATATACCTGTCTGTTCTTAAAGGATATTCCTCCATTGTCTTTTGCTTTGTTAGTAGCAGGGTGGTGAAGGTGGTCGTCCAAGAGTCTCATTAGGGTAAATCTCAAGTGTCATTATTTTGGACCAGTGCACATGTGTATGTACGTTGGGTATAAAAAAAATCTACTAGAAGTGCGCTATTTGTCAATCACTGAAGCCACAAAAATAGTATATTTTGACTATACACCAATATAAAATATACAATTTCCAATGTTCTCCTGATCTATGACTAAATTTCTATGACACAAATTTGTGACTCCATTGATTACTTGACTATTTACCCAAACTTCAGTAATTAGATAATTTCTTATACTGCAAGTAGTTGGATTGTTACCATATCTAACCCTTTCCGTAAGGCTGAAAATGTTCTACATTTTTGAAATATCAAGAAATTAATGTAAATTTTTTTTGTTAATATTGAATTTTCTTATAAATTTGCATTAGTTAGACATTACAAGAGTTTGCTGGATTACATCATTCGTAGCAGAGTACAAGACTTATTCGAAAATATTTAGTGTAGGCAAGGAGGGGGCCTTACTCTTCCTTTGCCACTATTAGGATATCTCTAATGCTACCAGAGCAACCTGGCGGTACCTCAGGGGTTAGGATAACTCCCACACGCCACGGATTTTTACTTGCCCTGGTTGTGGTGACTTCCACAACTGACAGACTTCTAACAAGTGTACTTCCCACGTGGAATAAAAATTTCACGCCAATTGGCCCCAGCAAGTACAAGCAATAGTCTTCCCCAATTTTCTTTCTTTGCCTCAGGGAAAAATTTCTTGCTTAGTATAGAATTCTCCTCCTATACCAAGGCAATCTAATCTCAACCTGTCTCTAGGCTTCAGTCCCTACCTACACTAATCAAAGTCAAAGGTATAAATTAAAACAAAGCTTACCATTCACTTCAAGCTCATCTCAAGAACTGGGAAAACTCTAACAATTGACCAAGAAACACTGAGGCACGCCTCCATGCATGCCATTCTGAACCTCTGACTGAATGGTCAAAATCAAATGTCAAATCAAAAGTCAAAATCAAAATTATTCAGTATTTTTTGAAGATGTATGCGTCATAGCCTTCTACATTTTTTGGCTTGAATTAATTAGCGAATTCTTCCAGGACGTCACGTTGTAATAGATCGGTTTGGAGTTTAAATAATAATTAAAATTGCAGAAAGGGGAGTTTTTCTAATAAAAAAAAGTCAAAGGTCCCAACATCTTCCTCGTAAGAAAAATGACTGCCACCACGCCATTGGTCAGAACCTAAAAACACAAAACATAAAATATATAACACTAACTGCAAAATCACCAAACTTAATTATGTTCTCGTCTTTCTTTTTTGCACCTTTCCACTGCAGATACCCGTTTGCTCATGCATCTGTGACTATACCATCTGCTTGGCTTAGTTCCATTCCCATTTACTATCTCTTTCAAACTGATCAAAGCTATTGTCTATAAAACCCGTATTATAGTTTGAGGTTCCAGAGAAGGAAGAATCCACGAGATTTGTGGAACTTAATGGTGCTGAGCATGATTAAATCTAAAAAATTTCTCGCTCTAACGAAATTTACAACTAGGAGAAGCGTAGACTCAGGTTATGGCACCCTTGACTATGCCAAAAATCAAGAAAAATTGGTTTAACTAGCCTGTAAATCTTCATCGGCGGAAAACTACATCTAAATTAAAACGCGAATTACCCTTTGGCATAATTTGAAAACATGCATGGCCAAAAATACGAAGGTCAGTGAAAACGTTATGGGTTTAGGGAAATGAGTAAATAAGACGGCACTAGACCCTTGAGGTCCAAACCGGAGGTGCTGATCTCCGTTTCATGGCCCTTTAGCCAGGAGGTTAGCTAACTTGTAATTAGATGTATCAGAAGTAGTAAATAAATATATTGCTTCGTTATTATAGCTTTTGAAATATTTTTGGCTCTTTTTTCAGAGCCGATTGTTGCCTGAGACTCAACTTCCAGACAGATTGACGGAGCCTGAGAATTCTTCTGATGAGATTCATAGCACTGAACCGATACAAAAAGAGCCTATCAAAAAAACAGAAGAAGAAGTAAGAATCGAAATATCTCCAGCAGAAAGCATAAGCCAAGAAAGGCAAGCCGTTGATGAAGGAGAGCCTAGCACAAGCAAGAAAAACCATGACTCTCAAAGTGACAAAATGGATGATTCTCCAAGTGATTCAGAAGAACAATATCAAGTTGAATCTGTACCGTCTGAGATGAAAGTAAGATTCACTGTTTCTACTCCTGAACATGATCAAGAAAACACTGTAGCAGAAGAGGGTGTAAGAGGAGCGGTAGATCAAGGGGCTGCAGAAGAAATAGAATTATTTATACCAGGAAAGATTCTACATATTAGTCCAAGGACCATTACAGAGTAAGTTTTTTGTTAATATTTCAAAAATGTGTTGTCTCCTTAGATTTTCTTTTTATATTTTTTCTATTAGTCTAATCTCATAAATGGGCATAGAAAATCGAATCAAATAAAAAAATGTTAGTTCCCAAAGCCAAAGCTTGTTAGGTAGCGCGGTATCATACTAAAAAAATTAACACAACAAACGCAAATTTTCACCATAAAAATATAATACAATCTAATATATCAAATGCAATATGATGTTAATAATATTTAATTATTTAAAATATTTTTCTTTCTTCCGAAATTGTTCTGTTACGGAGCCTTCCATACCATCTTATCACCATGGGCTCAACGTACTGGAATTTGAAATGAAAAGTTGTAAGGGTCTAGCCTTTGCGGTTTCACGTAAAGTGTGAACCTTAGGCCGAATTGATGAATATGACTTTGCATTTTGGAAAGCTTCGTAGAGCTCTTGTCTGGACCCAAAAACGGTGATTTTTGTTTGTCCTTGAGCCAGAGCCTTTAGTGTATGAAGTGACTAGGAGTTTTATAGCCTATGTGAGAGAGGCCTATCTGAAGTTATATAGTCAAGCTTTCGTTTCATCAAACTATGTTTCTGCTTTCGAGTGGAAAGCTCCGTTCTAGCAGGCATGCAAGCAGGCACCAGTTCCAAATTGAAGATGGACTAAAATCTGTAAGTGACAAAAATATGTAGCAGCTGCCCAGCCCCACAGCCAATATGTTTTGTTTGAGTGATAAATAGAAAAAGTTAAAGAAGCAAAAAATTGGGGACTGAAAGTGGTGCCATCTATTGTTTCTGCCCATTTCTGTTCATGATTTCAGCTGGGTTTATTATTCGGTTTTTTGCACTTGGGATTGCGGTACAGAAATGGTATCAGATGTGCCTCTTAAACTTAATTGTTGTCTCATTGCTAAAGAAATTAAAGTTTATTCTTTGCTCCTGTGATGACGTTAGAAACTTCGCCTACGGTAAAAAAAAGTCAACTGTTGAACTAAGACAGATAGGTTTTTTTTCAACAGAGGTCGATAGCTCTCGATGGGTTGATCAAAGTATATGTCGTCCATTTTTTGGTAGAAAAATTTCGTCATGAGCCATTTCAGTTTGAAGGGTTTGGCAACTTTAGTAGTAAGGTATACACTGAAACCAAAAATGATACCAATTGTGAGACATATACGGGAGTTTTAAGCAACAGTCGTCAATGAGAGGTTCGCAACTTTTGCTAGTTGATGTACCTATTATTTGTTTCCGGTGTATTTGATGGTAAGAACAGTTTGGGTCCAGTGGTAAGACATGTAGGGGGCTTGTAAGTAACAATCGGATGCTAGGCTACAATAATCTTCAGTGATGAGGAGTTTGCAACTTTTACTAGTTGTAATGAGGGGTTTGAAACTTTTGCGAGTTGGTGTACCAAGTATTTATTTTAGGATCCTTACAGATTAGCGACTTCGGCGTTTAATCCAATGGAGGAAACAAAACCAAAGTGTTGCTCTCGCAACGCTTTATCCGGTGAAGCCAAAGAAATGGGAATGCTACTGCAACACCTCGCTTTGCTCATGCAACGTAGATCTAGTTACAATTATATGCATGTGATAAATTGTATTAACCAAATCCTTACACGTATATATCATGAATAATAAAATGACTGCAATATTTTGGTAAAAGTGGCAAATCTAATCAATTTCAATCACAACTAATCAATTTCTCCTGCACTCACCTTTCTATTTTCAAATTTCATTTGATTTTTATTTCGACTTTACTTTCCCTCGTGAAGCCCCACCTATTTTTGAATGTTTTCTTCTATCCTTCTTTTAATAATGACACTCTGTTTCTTTTTGCTTAAAAAAACTGAGCAGAAATTGAGCAAAATAACATAATTTTTTACTTAGTAATATAATTAATAAAATCAGTTGCACGAATATTATTTTTTTCTTTAAATTGATAAATAAATAAATATAGTTTTAAAGTGAAAGTGTTTCGTCAGCAATCATAGAAAGGACAAAATTACAATTTCTCGCTTAACTTTCTACATATTGGCTCTTTTAAGATTAGTAAACCTCCAAATAACTAAAACAAACTTTGATATTGAAATATATTGTATGACCAAATTATTATTAATCTAATAAAAAGAGCTAATTTTGTGGGTCTTCAATGAATGTGTTGTCGTTGAAAAGCCTCTCTGCAACTTATTAAATTAGTAAACTAGGCAGTCATAAAAAATTGGTAAATTACGCACTCACAAAATTTAATAAAAATTTGTCATTTTATTGTTTCTATTAAGTTTTGAAACTATATGTCTTAAATCACCTGTTTACACTTATAGCTCTTATATTAGGGCCGTATCCGGGATTTTCTTTCTTTCTTTCTTTTTTTTTACAGAAAGATTTTTTCTGGAAAGGGGAAGGGTACAAAAAACTTTAAAAAGAGCATCAAAAGTATGTTTATATTCATTTTGTTACGTTTTAACGAGTCGGAAAAGTATTTCTGTGGGAGAAGGAGTTGAACCCCGAAACGTTCCTCTTGATACGGCCTTGCTTGTAATATTAGAAAATTGTCCAGTTTACGGTGACAGGAAAACCAAAATAACTAAATAATTTCCCCTTTTTTTTCAGTTCAAAGGAAACTCCACGAGTGCGATGGGCTTCTCGAATAGATTTTCGAAACATTATTATATCATATTACATGCTTAAGGATCATTCTTCGAAGACACTTGGGAAAATCCTCCAGAAAGAAGCGTTGGACAAGAATAGCTGCCTATAGTCTTCATTTTCTTCTTTTTCTTCTATACCTATGCCTATTAAGATTTTTATGAAAGCCTTTCCATATGGACTTGTAATGGAACTTGAGTACACTATGCTAGTATGGATGAAACCTTGGTTTGAGAACAATGATGGTAGTTTCCCATCATATTACTATATGATAATCGTCGTCAGTTATGCCCTCCACCAGGCTGCTGTCTATTCCATGTTTGTATCCGTAATGGCATATTTTGCTCTTATTAGTGATCCGTCCGTCGGTAGTACCTATATGACATTACTCAATACCATTTGCAATCTTGGAGGGAACTGGTCTACCACTCTTGCGCTGTGGCTCGTTGATTACTTTACGAGAAAACTTGTTCTATAGATGGTGTTGGAAGCTGCGTAAACACTTCAAAAATAGAGGAATGCGCCAGGCTTGGAGGAGAATGCGTCACGTTAATAGATGGATATTACATAGAGATGTTGATATGTACAATCATTGGTGTTATTTGGTTATCATGGGGAAAGACAGTTATGAACCAGCTTCACCATGGGACAGATAAGCAAAGGCGAGTGAAGAAAAACTTCACTCGAAGTTCTTCACGAAGTGAAGAAACAACTTAACTTTGTTTATTAGGAACTTATTAAATACAGGGTTGCTACTTATTTGGATTTTCATTTGAAATTTCGGTTCCGATTTCAGGATCTTGAGGGTACTACTGCCTCAAAAAATATATCAAGCCCATGCTTTGTTATTATTCAATATCTATAGATTTATTTTTCAGTTTTTTTTTTTCAAAATTTTCCTAGCCCAAATTCTCAGTGGCAGCCCTGATTAAATTCAAATTTATATCTACAATTGCTATACATTATTCCTATTATTTTTATACAGTTGACAATTAAGACGCTATATACGACTGAGTGAAAAGTGAAAAAAAATAGTAAAAAAAGAAAAAGAAAAAGAAATTACCACTTGGGGCACTTGAAACGAAGTGAGGCAAATCTTTTTCGTTGCCTTGTCAGCTATTGTAAGGGTTATAAGCATCCCACAAAATTTTTATCTTGATCAATTATTATATTCGTTTAATATGCTAAATTAGTAATTTAAAAAATTAAGACATGTAATAACACCGCTGAAACTTGGAAGATGCCTTTTACTCTTAATTTACACTTGAAGTTGTTCAAACTGCTTAACTCTTCATTCCTCACCAAACAGCTGCTAACATTACTTCATATTTTATCCGCAGCAATTTTATTCTTGTGCATAGCATTAATTTAATCTGCTTATCCGATATACCCTGCAAAGGCAGAACCTTCACCAAACCCTTTCCCTTTTACCGTTGAAACGGGGTCGGTCAAAACTTTTTCGTTTTCCTTGTCATCTATTGTAAGGGTTAAATCATCCCACAAAATTTTTGTCTTGATCAATTATTATTTTAGTTTAATATGCTAAATTAGTAATATAAAAATTAAGACATATAATTAATACTGCTTGGAAGATACTCTGATTGGAGGATACTCTTGATTTATTTTTATTTCACCATCTTTCCACTCAGTCATGAATTATTTTTGTTATCAATATTTTTAGTATATTTATTTAATTATTGGACAAGTAGACAATTTGTTGGGTACTTGAGTGTTCAGTAATTTAAATCTGGCCGTCCTCACAAGTTATTTTTCGAGAAGAGGGTAATTATTTACAGTGGTATCAGTAATGTATGTTTCTGTATGATAATCACTAACATGGGAAGGGGGGCGTGGCTGAAACTTCTTCCAGTGCTGAAACAAGCTCCTGTGTACTTTATAGTGAGAAATATTTTGCTTTAGAAATTTCTGGTTTCAATTTTTTTCAAGTTTTCCTGTTTTGAAATTATTTTTTGATTCCTATTTGTACAGTCTTCATTTTAGCTACGTTTAGCTTCTCTCTTCTTCTTTGCTAGATGTAAAAATCACTCTGTTCATTTCGTTCCTGTAGGTAAAGTTGGGGGGGGGGGGATCTAACCAATAGTGAAAATCGTTTTATTTATTCTTTCAATCGATTTCATCTATTGAAAAATTCTTTTCACCTATTTCATGAATTTTATTAACATAGTAATAGAAATAATTAAGACATAAAATTTACATCAAAGAAACTGAACTTGCCAAAGGACATCGGTTTATCTCTCAATTTTCTTCTATTTCCCACTAAGTGTTTAAATTTATTTCTTCAATGAGTATTTTTAGTAATTATTGGACAAACGGGTTATTCGTTGAGTGCTATGAATTGCATTATATATATTTTTGTCCTATGTAATTTGAACCTTGCTCTTTCTTTGAAGTTTCTTTTTAATTAGGGGGGGGATGTAACTGTACCTGAAAGCAACAAATATATTTTTTATCTTAGGTTTGACTTTTACGGGGTAATGTTTTGGATTTGCACTGCTAAAAATAAGTGCACAGACGTGTCTTCTATTTCATCGGAATATGAAATAATGGCATCTCTTATGTTTTTTTAATATTAAATAAAAAAAAAATAATTTTTTTAGCTGAAAGTAAGGAGCGACATTAAAACTTAAAACGAACAGAAATTACTCCGTATATGAAATGGGTTGTCCCCTCCACAATCCCTCGCTCTTTACGCTAAAACTTTTAATTGTTTTAAAAAGTAGAATTGTGGCAAAAAGTCAAACTTTATTTATTGTGGCAAAAAGTCAAACAAATTGTGGCAAAAGTCTTCTGGCAAAAGATACAAAATTCCACATTTTTGTAGATAGGAGCTTGAAACTTCTACAGTAGAGTTCTCTGATACGCTGAATCTGATGGTGTCATTTTCGTTAAGATGCAACGACTTTTAGGGGGTGTTTCCCCCTATTTTCATAAATAAGGCAAATTTTCTCAGGCTCATAACTTTTGATGGGTAGGACTAAACTTGATGAAACTTATATATTTAAAATCAGCATTAAAATGCAATTCTTTTGATGTAGCTATTGATATCAAAATTCAATTCTTTAGAGTTTTGGTTACTATTGAGCCGGGTCGCTCCTTACTACAGTTCGTTACCACAAACTGTTTGATTCATGTTGGGGTTGAAATATTAAGCTTGTTTAGGAAATTACACCCAATATTGAACCCATAACTAATTATTCAAAGGCTTTACCCCTTACGTTCAATGATTTGAGTATTGTTTTCTTTTTACCCCTCCTTTTCTTATAGTTGTCAAGTCTAAACATCTTTACTGGCTATGCTCTGAGCAAAGAAATAAACTGCTGCCCTTTTAGGCATAACTCCTGTTGGATATATTTAGCCCTCTTAAGCATAAAAACTGTTAGGAGGTATTTAGCCCTCTTAAAATTTGTCTTCTTAGGGATAACAATTGTTAGGAGAGGATTTAGAATAGTGTTTTTCTAATAGATTTTTTTTTGTACGATGAAATACAGTTGATTAAATTATTATTAGATCGGGGGGTGGGGCCACATAGGGGGTTATGAATATCGTTGCTATATTATTTTGTCAGTTTTTTCAAAAAATTTCACAGAGAAGAATTGATTAACCAGAGTTCTATGTTTTGTTCTTTGCACTGGCTTTTGGCTTAAAATTTCATACAGATGAATTGCAAGCCAATCAGGTTTAAAGATATTGAGGTTACTCTTCAATCTAGAAATTACATTTCATTCGGAAATAATGTAATTGTCTTATAAAACATAACGTTACCCAATGAAATTACAGCATATTTATTTCCATGAAATTCTAGGAAAGTAATCTCTCTTTTTCTTTTTGGTACAGCATTTACAACCCAAAACGGTTTATTGCTTAGGTTAAAATCTTGTGACTAGAATATATTGTGTTTCATTTTACTAGCCTAAAATAATGGAAATATTTGTTTAATGAAAAATCATATAATCTAATAGTTTTATAAAAAAAAAAAACTTTACCAAATGAAATTGCACCACATTTATTGCCATGGAATTCTAGGAAAGTAATCTCTCTTTCACTCTTTGGTACTGCATTTACATCCCATCACGGTTTATTGCTTAGCTTTAAAATCTTGCGACTAGAAAATATTCTGTTTCATTTTACTGACCTAAAAATACGTACAGAAGATACAATCAGGTGAATTTCAACCTCATCTCAACCTCTTGTTCTTTTTACTGGCTTCTGCCTTAAAATTTTATATAGGAGAGCCAATCACATCTTTTAAACAGTGAAGTTGTTGTACATCTAGAAAGAGCATTTCTTTAAGAAATAATATGATTACAATATTGTTCTCAGAAAGGAAATTTGACGGGATGCTGACAAATTGCAGCAGGGGTATAGCAATTAAATGCCTACATTCTAGTGTTTCGAGAGGGTTTGTGTTTTCAATTTTATTACGGAGTAAGAGTGAGTTTGTTTTTTTATTCAATAAAGGATTTTTACTCTTAAAAAAAAGGTCTTTGTTCCTCTCGTAGAGTTCACTTAAGAAGGTTAGATTTTGTTGTTGTTTTTCTTTTCTTTTTTTCCTCTCTTATTTTTTTCAGCACCCCCACTCCCATTCCTTGTCGAAATATTTGCTTGTTTTTCATATTTTGCTACTGGCTGACAAAATCCTCGTTTTTCACCTATTTGATTTTTCTCTTTTCATTTATTATTTCCTTTCTTGTTTTCATACGTCATGCATAGCCAGTATGGTGTCAAAATGTATTTGCATATCCAGTCGAAATGTCCACTTAGGTTGTATTTACTGTCTCAGAAACTTCAGAAGTTTACTCATTATATTTTCGTAATTTTTATTTCCTTTTTTTGTAGCCACACCTCCCACCACCCACCTGGCACCTTTTCTTAATTTATTGATTTAAAGATACTTCCTGGCTATCAGATCTGCAAGAGAATCGGGAAGTTTTAAAAAGAAACTTACTTCATTTCAGAAGACCCCCCCTCACGTATCATAAATCTTTAACTGTTTGGTTAGAAACGGGTTTCAATATAAATAGAACCTCACCCTCATTTTAAGTAAAAGCAGTCATTTTCAGTATCTTCAGCTCCTCTAGAGATTTTCCTTATAATTGAAACTATAGATTTAAAACTACCCTATTTAATACTTAATAGATTTAAAATACCCTATTAATACTAATCTCATTAAAAAGTTCCTTACAATTCAAAACTACCTATAAACTACCCATGGTAATCCAAAACCCCCTCTCGACAATCAATTTATAGATCACTTTTTCGAAAATGTTGTCTATGAATGTGCAGGATGAGCCCCAACTCTCGTATATTCATGGCCAAAATTCAATAAATGATTTGTAATTAAAATATCAAAATATTTAAACAGTGAAATTGAGCAGATTTTCTTTAAGGAATTTTGGTAGTAATTTCTAAGATTTATTTTTGAAAATTTATCAGTCAAATTTTTAACAAATTTTTCATTTATGAGCATAGTTCAGTGATTAAGCATTATAAAAACAAGCTCTTGAAACAATTGAGTTTAGTGATTCGCCAAGTTAGAAAAATTTAGTCGTTATTAAAGTCAATGCTAATTATAAATATTCACAGACAAAAAATACGGCTACGTAATATTTATCGTCGTGATATTTTAGGCTCAATGTCTAACGCAGTTGCCCCCCCCCCCCCCATTGTTCTGTATTATTCCCTTTTTTATCTAATTTTAAAATATTCAATTTTTCATAAATTTACGTTTGCTGTTGTTATTATTGTGTTTTTAATCGATTTTCCCACTAGTTTTAATAGCACTGAATTAGTTATGAGATTTAAAATTAAAGAGCCACAGAAATTAGCTAAGTCATATAACATTTAGCGTAAATTTGAAAATATTCTCTCTATGAATAATATTTTCCCTTTTTTCCATAATTCAAAAAATGTTGAAGATATTAATTATTTTGTTTTATTTTAAGTATGTTATTCTACGTATTGTTCTTAAGCGTATTGTAAATCGCTACTTTGTTCAATTTGTGGAATTAATTTTTTGTAAATTTATATTCATATTTTATATTATCCCTGATTTGAGGGATTAAACAAACAAATTAAACTAAATTTTAAATTAATTAACAATTATTACTTTAACGAATAGTTATTAATTAATTCAGTAACGATTCATTAATTATAGTTATAAATCAATTAAATAAATACACCAATTAAATAAATAAATAACACCAACCTTGATAGGGGCCTGTCCGACCAAACACAGCAGAAGTAAAAGTTATCAAAAAGAGGTCGATATAGGGGAACTGGAAGTCTGTCAAATTGGTCCCAATCTGGTATAATATCATGACGGAGGCAAACTGGATCAGACTATAAGCCGCCATGTACTTGAATGCACCAAATGACGTTACAAGGGCACATCTACATTCTCGAATTAAACTAGGCACAGATTTGAGTTAGGAGTTGCTGGCTGTAAATGGTGCTGCGACCGATGACTCGGTGTCTGTTAATGATAGGCCGACATGAGCTGCCTTAAGGGCACCGCAATTGTTAGCCCCGTCACCACACATACCTGAATACAGAAAAATTTACATAATCCACCTTGTTCATGAATACACCGTTAAAAGGACACAACTATATTCTAGGATTAAATTGGGCATAGGTTAGAGTGAAGAGTAGTTGGCCGTAAATGATGCAGCGAAGGATAGATTTGTGTATGTTGATGATAGGCAAACGTGAGCTGCCCTAAGGGCACCACAATTGTTAGCTCCATCACCACACATACCTGAATACAGAAAAATTTTAATAATCCACCTTGTCCATGAATACACCGTTAAAAGGACACAACTATATTCTAGGATTAAATTGGGCATAGGTTAGAGTGAAGAGTAGTTGGCCGTAAATGATGCAGGGATGGATAGATCTGTGCATGTTGACGATAGGCCAACATGAGCTGCCTTAAGGGCACCATAATTGTTAGCCGTGTCACATCTACCTGAATACTAAAAATTTACAGAAGTTGCCGTGTACTTGAATACACAAAACGACATTATAAGGGCATAACTAAATTCTAGAATAGAACTGGCCTAGTTTGAGTGAAGAGTTGCTAGCAATAAATGGTGCAGCCACGGATAACTTTGTCTGTTAATAATAGGGTAACGTTTCCTGTCTTAAGGGAACCACAATCTTTAGCTCTGTCGCCAAACATCGCCAAGCATGTTAAAAACATCGCCAAACATATCTGAATACAGAAAAATCTATATTGCTTTAAATCTTGGTTTTAGCAGTAACTTCAATTTAGCACAACGTGAATTACAGTCCATTGCAAGTGTAAGTTTAAAAACACGTTTTCAAGAAAACTGGAGAGTGAGAAAATTTTCATTTTAAGGTGATTAAGGAATGATAAATATTATCTAGGTTTATCTTAATAGTAAAAGTTTATTATCAAGACAAAATTTCGAGAATTTTCAGCTGACCGAAATGAACGGTGCATCACTGGAAGTCCCTTGGTTAAATGCCGAGTGTCGTCACACGCTTAAGATTAATATTAAAACTTTACTCATAGTAGGTTTTGGCAATAGATACTGAACCGACATTACATTATTTAAGTTTTGACAATGTTTAAGATTTCACGAACGCCAGTCATTTTACAAAACATCAGAAAATCTAAATATTGTTAATATATGCACTTACGATAGCTTTAAAGTTCATAATTTAATATTAGAATTTTACTTATACTATGTTTTGGCGATAGCTACTGAACCGACATTAATTAAGTGTTGACAATGTTTGAAATTTCACGAACGTCATCCAATTTGCAAAACATCGGATATTTCCAAACAACATAAAATAGAAATTCATATAGCTAGTTTCAAAATAGTTCGAAAATAATATAAATATAAATAATATAATATCTATAATATAATATTATATTTATAAATATAATATAAATATTTGTAATATAAATACAATATAATATCAAAAAAGGAGAAGAAAGAAAAAATGAAAAAAATTTTAGGCAACGAAATTTAAGAAGAGAAACCTCTCGGGATTTTCACCTGTAAGTAGTAAGTCGTCAACGCAGAATTAAAAAAAAAAAAAAAAAAAAAATATAAATATAATCGATGTTCAAAACAAAAAGAAGAAAAAACATGAAAGATGCAAGATATTAGTTTGTTTTTCATATCGAATCTGCTTTTATTTTATAACTTCTTTTTTTTATTCCTTTTTTTTCGGTTGTTTAACTTAATTTGCATTTTTCCCATCCGGATTGCTTTTAGAATCTCACTTATATTTATATTATATTTGTTATATATAATATAATATAAATAGTTTCACAGGAACTTCATAGGATTGCCGTTTGGAATCTCGCTTTCTATGGCTATAATGAGAAAAAGGTTGAGATGGCTATGACATGTTTTATGAATGAAGGATGACAGAGGATGACATGAAGGATGACTAAATTAGCTAAAGATTTCCCTTTTTGGCCAACCGCCTAGGGCCAAACCAAAAGCAGATCGTCCGCGGTTGGGGTGCAAGGATGTCGTAAGGAAGGACTTAAGAGAAATGGGAACTTGCTGCGAGGGTGTAAAGAGAGAGAGGTTTTGAATATTTGATTTGACTGTGATGGCGGAGAACCATTGTAGCTTTGTTGTCCACAGGCGGCTTGGTGCTGTGGTGAGTTGTTAGTATTTGTAGTTTATAGATTTGAACAGCAGTGCAAAAGGGTTTGAAGGGCTCCCTCTTTTTTAAAGAGGGAGGCTTTGAAGAGATTGGGATGGAGGAGGAGCATGCGTAGCTGTGATGGCAACAAGCGGTTTGTTGCTGCGGTGAGTTGTTGCAACCTTGCAACCGTTTAATAATGGTTTGCGGTTGATTTTCCTTCGTTCAAGCAAATCTTGTACCACGACTTTAAAGATACTGTAATTGTAATTGTTTGTAATAGTACTGTAATACTACTACTACTAACAACTCACCGCAGCACCAAGCCACATAAGGCCAGCACAGCTACGCACACTCCCCTCCATCCCAATCTCTTCAAAACCCTTGTCTTTACACCCTCCCAAGAAGTTTTCATTTTTCTCAAATCTTTTCCTACGACATCCTCCGACCCATTCAGGGATAGCTCGCTTTTCATTTGGCCCTAGACGGTTGGCCGGCAAGGACAATCCTTGGCAATCTGTCATCCTTCGTCCCCATAGCGTATCCTATCCATCTCATCCTTTCTCTCATTATAGCCCTAGAAAGCGGGATTGAACCACACTTTTCGTACAGCTTACTATTTGAGAAACTGTCATCTAGTAGTTCTGTACTGTAGGTAATGTAGTACTGTAATACTTTAATCTAAAGAATATAGGGTTTCCAACAACATATCCAAGATCTTGCAATCCTTTAATAACGGTTTGCTTTTGATTTGGTTTCATTCGAGCAAATACTGTTCCACGACTGTAAATATTTTCTAAAGCTTCAGGAATTCCCTTTTTAATTATGTCAAAGTTCGTCCCATCAATTGCCATAGTATAGGTGAGCAAACTTCTTAGCTCAGTTGGGGACCTTTCTTCAACGCCATCTTCTAAACTCTGAAATTGAAAAAACTGAAAGTAAGCTTTTCTAAAATATCAGAGAATTCTCAAAACAAAATGATTGTTAGCACTGTGGTGTGGCTAAGGAGAAGGACAAGAGGACAAGTGTCCTTGGGCGAAACCTTTTATTGGACACCAAACTAAGTTTTTTTCATATTTATATTGTAGTAATAATGGTGGCGGGAGGGGGGGAGAGCAGAAACCCGCATTGTTCCTTGGTGCTGAAATCCCTAACTAGGCCCATGTGTTAGAACTATTCGGTAAAGGGTGGTTGATCTCTAGACCTCTGAGAGGTCTATGCCTCTCATCAATGCACTATTAGGAAGTAGCAAATATAATAGCAAGATGCTATGACTAGATTTTTTTTGTTCAAATTGAAATAATAATAAGGAAAACAAGACTAAAGCTCAAATCAGTATACACATACACACACATAAGGATAAAAATAAAAGGATAAAGACCCTCCTGAGCCATTGCTGGCGCATAGAGTGTCGAGTCGACGTTTCAGTTACTGGGTCTTTTTTCCAGGGATAAGTAGCAAGCTTGTCGCCCAACCTTGCTGCAGCGGGGATCAAACCCGGGTGCTCCGTACTGCCAAGCAGAGCATCAATCCACTGTGCTATAGCAGGTTACACACATTTAAGAGCAAATTTCATTAACGTTGCATTTAGGTTTATTAACGTTGCATTAACGTTTGCATTTAAGAGCAAATTTCATTAACGTTGGTTACACTTTTGAGCTTGTGGCTCAGTGGTTTCAGACCTTTCCTTAATCACGACTCTTTTTAGATTTTTGAAAGATGTTTATGACCT
Source organism: Artemia franciscana (assembly GCF_032884065.1). Taxonomy (NCBI): domain Eukaryota; kingdom Metazoa; phylum Arthropoda; class Branchiopoda; order Anostraca; family Artemiidae; genus Artemia; species Artemia franciscana. Next base: position 25,068,861 of record NC_088871.1, read on the forward strand.
TCTTTTCTTTTCCACAATTTTTGATAGACACATGGTTTACAAACGCATTTTGGACTATATAATAGTGAAGATATTTTTTTAACTCCCTTTCATAAGCTCACCGCCCTGTATTTTTGTACTTTTGTCGCATGTAATTGCGGAATACTCAAGCAGTTCCGAATATTCAATTATTTCCTGATTTTTTCAACATATGCACTTACAACAGTCCCAATAACAACACTAAATTACCCCGTCTTGTATATTCTCAATGTATAAATAAAACAACATAAACATGAAAAGGTATAGAACATACACTATGATACAGGACTTGATAGCGCAGAGGTAACAACACTGTGACAACTTAAGTTTAGATCTTAGACAAGACAAAAAAATGTTCTATTTTAATTTTAGAACAGACTAAAAAGACGAAACAATAAACAAAAAATAAACTATTTTTTTATATTCGCTTTCAAAATGGACCAAAAACTTGGAAGTAATTGTTTTACTCGATAATCTACGAATACAAGCCAACAAAGGGCCTAAAATCCATGATACATAAAAAACAGTCTCGTTTCACGCCCCTCATTTTTACTTTTATTCATTTATTCTAGAAAAAAAAATTTCTACTTTTACCTTATTATTACTATTATATAGCATTCCATTTTTTAAACGATGTTTAATTTACCATGATTTTTATTTACAATAAAAAAAATATATAAAAAGAAGACAGCTTGAAAACCAATCGCCATATAGATATCATACATATTATATACATTTTATAACAACCATATCAAACAATCGTGGTATACACAATTATAACTTGGAAACAGAAAAGAACTCACTTGATAATAGTGAATTTTTTTTTACATTTTTTTTTCAAACTAATTCCTGCAAGTTTCGTGGGTTTTCTCCCTTAATATTATTATTATTTTAATCAGAATCAGGATAATTTTACATAAAAAAGCTGTTGTAGTCAAGAATATATTCCAGACAATGACGCTCATACTTACAAAACAAAAAATCTATCTCCTATTGTCTAAGCTATCTCCTGCAAAATCAAACGCTGTCATTTTGTCTTCTAAGGAAGGAGTATTGGAAAAACAACCCCCAACGTGGTTGTTTACAACGTAAAACAATGTTGGTATGTTACGTGACGTTAACTTTTATACTATACTAGGTGTTGGGGTGGTGCTTCGCAACACCCCAACATCTAGTTGAAGCGCCCCCTCGAACGGGGTGTCCCAGTCTGTAATTTCTCTTTGAGTGTCCCGGTCTTCATTTATATTCCCTGAATCCCGGTCGGCATTTGTGTCCCGGTGTCCCGGTCTGTAATTTCATCAGTCGACAAACAACTTCATGACGACATACAGCTCAATCCTTATAATGACGTCAGTCGACAAACATGACGTCAGTCGACACACAAACATGACGTCACTCGACACAAACACAGACAACTTATTTTTATATATATATAGATAGATAGATTACAACATACTGTAAAAAACAGGTGGAGTAGGTAAGAGAGAGGGAGGGGGCAGGTTGTTGAAAGAGAAAGAGAGAAGAAAGGGAGGGAGAGGGGGGGAACAGTCCTTTTCTTCTTGGGATAACTTGTCGGAACGAATTCACAAAAACAGGCTCAATTTATATAACCCCTAATAACCCCTCGTTGAATAACCCCTCAACTTAGTAAAAATATACGAATATCTTTTGTTTCAGTTACGAATATCTGTACGAAATATACGGATATATGAATATAAGAATATCTTTTGTCTCAGTTACGAATGACTGTCCGAAATATACGGATATATGAATATACGAATATCTTTTGTCTCAGTTACGAATATCTGTACGAAATATACGGATATATGAATATGCGAATATCTTTTGTCTCAGTTACGAATATCTGTACGAAATATACGGATATATGAATATACGAATATCTTTTGTCTCAGTTACGAATATCTGTACGAAATATACGGATATATGAATATACGAATATCTTCTGTCTCAGTTACGAATAACTGTACGAAATATACGGATATATGAATATACGAATATCTTTTGTCTCAGTTACGAATAACTGTACGAAATATACGGATATATGAATATACGAATATCTTTTGTCTCAGTTACGAGTATCTGTACGAAATATACGGATATATGAATATACGAATATCTTTTGCCTCAGTTACGAATATCTGTACGAAATATACGGATATATGAATATACGAATATCTTTTGTCTCAGTTACGAATATCTGTACGAAATATACGGATATATGAATATACGAATATCTTTTGTCTCAGTTACGAATAACTGTACGAAATATACGGATATATGAATGTACGAATGTCTTTTGTCTCAGTTACGAATATCTGTACGAAATATACAGATATATGAATATAGGAATATCTTTTGTCTCAGTTAAGAATATCTGTACGAAATATACGGATATATGAATATACGAATATCTTTTGTCTCAGTTACGAATATCTGTACGAAATATACGGATATATGACTATACGAATATCTTTTGTCTCAGTTGCGAATATCTGTACGAAATATACGGATATATGAATATACGAATATCTTTTGTCTCAGTTACGAATAACTGTACGAAATATACGGATATATGAATATACGAATATCTTTTGTCTCAGTTACGAATATCTGTACGAAATATACGGATATATGAATATACGAATATCTTTTGTCTCAGTTACGAATATCTGTACGAAATATACGGATATATGAATATATGAATATCTTTTTCCTCACCCAACACAAAGCACCGTGGATGGTATACTTCCAAGTTCGCTGGTTGCTAAAGATGTCTGTTGTTTTAAACAGTTTTCGGCTTTTTGTTAGATTAAAAATAAATTATTATCATTAGCATTGTTCTCTTATTGTAGCCCATTCAATTTCTAATATGCAATGGTGGCCACGATCAAGGGAGTTCCTAAAGCCCTTCATTCCAATGTTCCTTGGACAGAACTTTTATTGAGGAATTTTTAATTAAGATAAAATAATAATAAAAAGTCAGTTGTCTCAGAGTTTTGTTGTTTACTATTCATTGAACATTTCTGACTGCTCATGGCAAAGATATATTCTTTCCATTTAACTTATAGCCCTCATCCTTGGAGATCCGGCGATCAAACGAAATTGGAGTTTTGTTATTTTGAGTTTGTTTTTAGTTTTAACTGAGTTTGAGTTTTTTTTTATCAAATAGAATTTGAGTTTTGCTATATCAAATGAAATTTGAGTTGTTTATTTTTTTTAGTTTTTTCGAGTTTTGTTTTATCAAATGAGATTTCAGTTTTGTTTGAGTTTGAGTTTTGTTTTATCAAATAAAATTTGAGTTTTTTTTTAGTTTTTTGAATTTTGTTTGAGTTTTAGTTTTGTTTTATCAAAAGAAATTTGAGTTTTGTTTGAGTTTGAATTTTGTTTTATCAAATGAAATTTGAGTTTTGTTTTATCAAATGAAAACTTAAGTTTTGTTCTTTTGAGTTTTTTCTTAGTTTTGTTTGAGTTTGAGTTTTGTTTTATCAAATGAAATTTGAGTTTTGTCTTTTCAAATACAATTTGAGCTTTGTTTTTTCGAGTTTTTTATAGTTTTGTTTAATCAAATGAAGTTTGAGTTTTGTTTCAGTTTGAGTTTTGTTTTACCAAATGAAATTTCAGTTTTGTTTGAGTTTGAGTTTTGTTTTATAAAATGAAATTTGAGTTTTGCTTGAAACGTATTTACAATATTATTCGTTTGTTATTCTCTTCATATGTATTTCCTTTTCAAAGTATAGAAAAATGTTCAGCAATTTCAGTACAGGCGTACTCAATTTACCGTTACGGACTCCCCCCCCCCCGACTGTGGAATTAAAAGCCGACGTTATTGATTGGGAAAGAACTTAGGGATCTTGTATTTTATTACAATGTTTATACAACATTCTGTTGTTTTTTTACTACTTTTGAACACATTTTCTACTTACATTGTTTGCTTTTTTGAGGAAAGTGAAATTTAAATTTAGACGTACTCACTCCCAGTCCCTGTTAAGAACTGGAATGATAGGCAAGCTTTCTCCTTGGCTTTTTACAAGAAAAATATCACTTTATTAAATTATTTTCATACCTGCTCGAAACTTATCCTTTGACTGCGGATTTGACAACAAGTGTCATTAAATATCCCTACTTTTATTACCTCTCAAGACGAAGGTTTTTTGATTATGTGATCGGGTGGTTACTATTGACAGAACGGGTGATTTTATTACAGTGTCTGGACTGTCACGTTGTCGTCTAAGAGGCTGTACCAATGAAACCGCGACATTAACCTTAAAATAGCCAAATTTTTTCAATGAAAGAAAACAAAAACTTCAGCATGAATAAATAATGTAGTTTTAGAGTAGAAGATAAACAAAAGATAGCTAAAATAAAATATATAAATAAAAAGTAATAAACAAGAATTGAATGAAAAAAAAACTTGATAATTCACATTTTGAACTCAAATACCTGAGTTTTCTTAGAAATAGGATTTTTTTCTTGGAAATGCGCAAGGAAGGGCTCAAATTCCAAAGCTCCTCTTTGAAAACTTGTGCGAGTCTTTCTAGCATAAGTACTAGCCTTAAACGTGATCGCCTCCTCCACGCAGGTGCATACATCGAACGCCACCACTGAGAGGCCCGGTCGACCACCGACTAAGTGTCGTGACGCCACCAGCCGAGGATAGCGGCGTTACCGCTATCCTCGTTACCTATTCAATTGTCACTGAATAGACAATTGTCTTTTGAACAGAGACCAGATTAAAATCCTGTTAGGAACTTGAGATTTAAGAAGCTCTCTATTTCAAAACATCTTGGTATAGCGCAGAATCAATATTTCTTGAGTTCTTGCCATAATGAGGTGTTTATAAATATTGAGGTTTTGATTCCGTGACATAGCTTTGTTATTTGAAACGGAAGGTTCTGAAAATTCTGAAGTTCTTAACTGTTAAATTGTGAATTTAATATCGACGGCAATTAATGTGCTTCCTTGTTTGTCATAAAACCACAGGAGGTATAATAACTAGGAGGTGTAATTACAGGAGAAGACCTATTTCAGACATCGGCAGAAATGAATTATAGTTATTATGCCACCTGGAAAATTAATTTTCTCTACTTACTCAGCCCAACTTTTTTTAATAAGTATTTCATTAGTTTGAATATTTCACCCATCTGCAATGATAGCTATTTTAAATGCACATAAAATTAATAGTAGAGGCATAATTGTAATTACTAAATTTTAGTTTCAGCCTGGAAAATAGGCTATTGCCCAACCTTGGACAAAGGATCTTAAAATTTAAGTATCTCAATCATGGACAGCTTTTATCACTGACAAGTATTGTGAAAAAGAGTAATAATATTTAAATAGGCTTGGCTATAAGATTGCAGTCAGCCAATCCCAACTATCTGCATCAGGTCAAAGATTAAGAACCTGCTGTCCCTGTTTAGGGAAGATACATTTTAGTCAAAACACTTTTCCAAGATCAGACACTGTCCATGTACCAAGAGTTTTTACCCTAAACCCTCTTTCATGTAGTACATATGATCTGGTTGTTCCAGCCACTTTAACACATTGCCTCTCCCACCACTCATAGGCATCCCATTGACACCTGCAGTAGGTTCTACTTTCTCCCTAATGGCCCTCATAGATGACTTTTACAAAGTTGCCAATTGCAATCCAAATCAAAACTAAGTCCGAATTCCTTTTCACTATCTTACCCAAGAAAACTGTCTGAGTTGTCGTCAACAGTCACTGCCTGAATGTTTTCAGTTTTATTTTCAGCCTCAGTGCTGTCTTCTCAACAATTCTCTTCACAACCTACTTCTTTGCTTTGGTTGCTTCATTTTTTCTTTGCCACCTCCTCTTTGCTTTCTTGTAGCAAAGACAGCTTAAATCTTGGCCTTAATTGATGCATCAGTGATCACTTTTGTTCTGTCCTCCTTTCTTCCTTGAAATGTTTTGTTTTGTTGTTGGTGCTGGGTCGTCTTGTGACTGTACTTGTTCAGGTGTGACTATTATATTTCACAATGGTTGCAAAATCACATGGCTTACTGGATTTGGGGCTGGAGAACTAAAAACTTAAATTATATCATAAGATATACTTATTCAAAATGTACCAGTACTCATGAAAGTACAAATATCAGCCATTTCAAGATCCCTTATAACTTTCTGTGTTTCCATATTCTTCAAAATTTGCATGATAATCAGATCGGAAGAAGTCAATAGAACACAACCCAAAACCATCAGAAATACAATTGTCAAAGCTCATAAAACATAAATGTTTCTCGAGCACTGACCAGTAAACATGACAGTACGAATATCAGCCATTTTCAGTTCCTTTACTAATTCCTTTGTTTCGGTCTTCTCCCTTATTCCGTGAGAATCAGATCCAAAGAGCCACTTAAACATAACTGTCAACACAATTGCAAAAGGTCATAAAGCAAAAGTATTTACCCGAAACGGGCCTGTAAACATGACAGCATGGATATCAGCCATTTTCAGTTCCTTCATTAGCTCCTTTGTTTCATTTTCTCCCTTTTTTTACGGACAATCAGACCAAAAAAAAAGGTCAATTAAACATAGACGTTGAACGTCATAAACAGAACTGTCGAAAAGCTGATACATAAGTGTCAAAGTTGACAAACATAACTGGTTAACTAGAACGTACCTGTAATCATGACAGTACGAATATCAGCCATTTCCAGTTCTTTTATTACTTCCTTTGTTTCCATTTTCTCCCTATTTTCCATAATAATCAGACCAAGGAAGGTCAAATTCTCTTCAAATTCTTCACGCTGCATTTTTTGCACTTTCACATAGTTCTTTTTTATTGAACGATGTGCCATTGCTATAATGCGATAACCTTTTTGAGCATACCGACTTAAGGTTTGATGAAAATTATTCGGAACTGTAAAAACAAACAATACTAACTTTAACAACTACTCGAACTTTTGGCGAAAGTAGTGAACAAAGCTGAACTATAACAGAAAATGGTATTTAATGAATTAATACGATATAATACGATGACCTTACATCCCCAGCCACTTTGTGTAGAAACGGTGATTATAAAATTTGTGATTTTTTTTTGAAAAGGAAATTTTACTGCCTTTTCAAAAGACTAAGAGTGATTTGAGGACAAACAGCCCCTCCCCTGCCATTTTCGTCATCTGGAACCTTTGTAACGCTTCCTTGCTATTAAATTGGTTTTAAAACAGCCACTTCGTTTAGAATGGTTGAAAAATCTAACAAGTTTGCTACCAGGGTCGGCACGACACCTCAGTCCCATGAGTAATGGTCCTAGTTTATGCAGATTTATTCAAAAGCAAAGTTTTTCTTATAGTAATAAAGTTTGAAGTTGACCTAAAACTAATAAAAACAAACAATTCTGAAAAACTAGCACTTATCTGAAACCATAAAATCCACTCAAAATATAGGACGTCCTTTTTACTACTACTACTACTACTACTACTAACAACTCGCCGCATCACCTAGCCACATGGGGGCAACACAGCTACACAGACTCCTTCTCCGTCGAAATCTATCCAAAGCCTCCCTCTTTATCTCCTACCAGGAAACTCTCAATTCCCTTAAAGCTTTCTTATTACTTCCTCCCAAACTAACCGAGGGCGACCTGCTTTCCGTTTAGCCCTAGACTGTCGGTCGAACCTTTTTTGCAATCTGTCATCCTTCAAACGGAGAACGTGCCCTAGCCATCTCAGCTTTCTCTCATTACAGCCATAGAAAGCAGGATTGAACCACATTTTTGTACAGTCTACTGTTTGAAATACGGTCAGTCAGCCGGGTACCCAAAACAATCCAAGTTAAGAGAATACCAAATAGCTATTCTTGTTTATCAATGTTTGAATCAACAATTTACTGTAGCACCAAGGTGCCTGTGGCCAACACAACTACGTACGTTTCTCTTCCATCCCAGTCTTTTCAAAGCCTCCCTCTTGATTTGAGTTGTTTTTAGTAGTAGAAAGTAATGCTCGAGTCGATTTTCGCGGAACTGCTTTTGAGAAATTCTGAGGTGGAACCCTTTATCATTGTTGTGAAACTAGGAATTGTCGGGGATGTCTGAGGGTCGGAGTATTTTACGAGTATCTCTGTTCTCACCTTTTGTGGGACCACAGATGTTAATTTTCTCCCGGAAGGTATATTGGCTGCAGAAAATGTCAGTCATTTCAAGAGTAGTTTAAAGCGTTGCCTTCTGGAAAATTGTTAATAATTAATTGTTTTTATTTATAGGTGAACTCTGAATACATAGTATTAGTAGGCTCTGAAGATGAAAACAACCATTATATACAGTCCAATAGGTTTCTTTGATGTTTGTTGACTGATGATGTAGATGCTGTTTCCGTTAATTAGTTCATTTATCTCTTCCCCTAATATACTTCAATTAAAGAAGAGAGAGAGAGAGAGAGAGAGAGAGAGGGAGAGAGAGAGAGTTTAAAACTAAGCTTGCTTGAGCTTCTTAGGGAATCTAAATGATATGGAGAAAGTTACCAATACTATGAAAGACTATTTAGAGTCTGATGAATGACTATTTTATTTTATTTAATATTTTCCTACTCCTTAAAGGACATGGAGGGTGGGTGCAAGACGTTGGGTGAAGTGGAGATGTTAAAAGTAGAATAGCTAAGACCCAGGGCTTTTTTTCACAGTCGAAAAAAGTTTGGAAGAATTAGAAGATAGTTCTGCCAGCCAAGATTAGAATATTGGAAGCTACAGCGATGACAGTGGTCAAACATAGTTCTGAAGCATGGGCGCTCCGAGAAACGGAGGAAGATTTGCTTGATATTTGCTAGAGAAATTATCTACGGATTGTTTTGGGTACCCGGCTGACTGACCGTATTTCAAACAGTAGACTGTACAAAAATGTGGTTCAATCCTGCTTTCTATGGCTGTAATGAGAGAAAGCTGAGATGGCTAGGGCACGTTCTCCGTTTGAAGGATGACAGATTGCAAAAAAGGTTCGACCGACAGTCTAGGGCTAAACGGAAAGCAGGTCGCCCTCGGTTAGTTTGGGAGGAAGTAATAAGAAAGCTTTAAGGGAAATGAGAGTTTCCTGGTAGGAGATAAAGAGGGAGGCTTTGGATAGATTTCGACGGAGAAGGAGTCTGTGTAGCTGTGTTGCCCCCATGTGGCTAGGTGATGCGGCGAGTTGTTAGTAGTAGTAGTAGTAAAAAGGACGTCCTATATTTTGAGTGGATTTTATGGTTTCAGATAAGTGCTAGTTTTTCAGAATTGTTTGTTTTTATTAGTTTTAGGTCAACTTCAAACTTTATTACTATAAGAAAAACTTTGCTTTTGAATAAATCTGCATAAACTAGGACCATTATTCATGGGACTGAGGTGTCGTGTCGACCCTGGTAGCAAACTTGTTAGATTTTTCAACCATTCTAAACGAAGTGGCTGTTTTAAAACCAATTTAATAGCAAGGAAGCGTTACAAAGGTTCCAGATGACGGAAATGGCAGGGGAGGGGCTGTTTGTCCTCAAATCACTCTTAGTCTTTTGAAAAGGCAGTAAAATTTCCTTTTCAAAAAAAAATCACAAATTTTATAATCACCGTTTCTACACAAAGTGGCTGGGGATGTAAGGTCATCGTGTTATATCGTATTAATTCATTAAATACCATTTTCTGTTATAGTTCAGCTTTGTTCACTACTTTCGCCAAAAGTTCGAGTAGTTGTTAAAGTTAGTATTGTTTGTTTTTACAGTTCCGAATAATTTTCATCAAACCTTAAGTCGGTATGCTCAAAAAGGTTATCGCATTATAGCAATGGCACATCGTTCAATAAAAAAGAACTATGTGAAAGTGCAAAAAATGCAGCGTGAAGAATTTGAAGAGAATTTGACCTTCCTTGGTCTGATTATTATGGAAAATAGGGAGAAAATGGAAACAAAGGAAGTAATAAAAGAACTGGAAATGGCTGATATTCGTACTGTCATGATTACAGGTACGTTCTAGTTAACCAGTTATGTTTGTCAACTTTGACACTTATGTATCAGCTTTTCGACAGTTCTGTTTATGACGTTCAACGTCTATGTTTAATTGACCTTTTTTTGGTCTGATTGTCCGTAAAAAAAGGGAGAAAATGAAACAAAGGAGCTAATGAAGGAACTGAAAATGGCTGATATCCATGCTGTCATGTTTACAGGCCCGTTTCGGGTAAATACTTTTGCTTTATGACCTTTTGCAATTGTGTTGACAGTTATGTTTAAGTGGCTCTTTGGATCTGATTCTCACGGAATAAGGGAGAAGACCGAAACAAAGGAATTAGTAAAGGAACTGAAAATGGCTGATATTCGTACTGTCATGTTTACTGGTCAGTGCTCGAGAAACATTTATGTTTTATGAGCTTTGACAATTGTATTTCTGATGGTTTTGGGTTGTGTTCTATTGACTTCTTCCGATCTGATTATCATGAAAATTTTGAAGAATATGGAAACACAGAAAGTTATAAGGGATCTTGAAATGGCTGATATTTGTACTTTCATGAGTACTGGTACATTTTGAATAAGTATATCTTATGATATAATTTAAGTTTTTATTTCTCCAGCCCCAAATCCAGTAAGCCATGTGATTTTGCAACCATTGTGAAATATAATAGTCACACCTGAACAAGTACAGTCACAAGACGACCCAGCACCAACAACAAAACAAAACATTTCAAGGAAGAAAGGAGGACAGAACAAAAGTGATCACTGATGCATCAATTAAGGCCAAGATTTAAGCTGTCTTTGCTACAAGAAAGCAAAGAGGAGGTGGCAAAGAAAAAATGAAGCAACCAAAGCAAAGAAGTAGGTTGTGAAGAGAATTGTTGAGAAGACAGCACTGAGGCTGAAAATAAAACTGAAAACATTCAGGCAGTGACAGTTGACGACAACTCAGACAGTTTTCTTGGGTAAGATAGTGAAAAGGAATTCGGACTTAGTTTTGATTTGGATTGCAATTGGCAACTTTGTAAAAGTCATCTATGAGGGCCATTAGGGAGAAAGTAGAACCTACTGCAGGTGTCAATGGGATGCCTATGAGTGGTGGGAGAGGCAATGTGTTAAAGTGGCTGGAACAACCAGATCATATGTACTACATGAAAGAGGGTTTAGGGTAAAAACCCTTGGTACATGGACAGTGTCTGATCTTGGAAAAGTGTTTTGACTAAAATGTATCTTCCCTAAACAGGGACAGCAGGTTCTTAATCTTTGACCTGATGCAGATAGTTGGGATTGGCTGACTGCAATCTTATAGCCAAGCCTATTTAAATATTATTACTCTTTTTCACAATACATGTCAGTGATAAAAGCTGTCCATGATTGAGATACTTAAATTTTAAGATCCTTTGTCCAAGGTTGGGCAATAGCCTATTTTCCAGGCTGAAACTAAAATTTAGTAATTACAATTATGCCTCTACTATTAATTTTATGTGCATTTAAAATAGCTATCATTGCAGATGGGTGAAATATTCAAACTAATGAAATACTTATTAAAAAAAAGTTGGGCTGAGTAAGTAGAGAAAATTAATTTTCCAGGTGGCATAATAACTATAATTCATTTCTGCCGATGTCTGAAATAGGTCTTCTCCTGTAATTAGACACCTCCTAGTTATTATACCTCCTGTGGTTTTATGACAAACAAGGAAGCACATTAATTGCCGTCGATATTAAATTCACAATTTAACAGTTAGGAACTTCAGAATTTTCAGAACCTTCCGTTTCAAATAACAAAGCTATGTCACGGAATCAAAACCTCAATATTTATAAACACCTCATTATGGCAAGAACTCAGGAAATATTGATTCTGCGCTATACCAAGATGTTTTGAAATAGAGAGCTTCTTAAATCTCAAGTTCCTAACAGGATTTTAATCTGGTCTCTGTTCAAAAGACAATTGTCTATTCAGTGACAATTGAATAGGTAACGAGGATAGCGGTAACGCCGCTATCCTCGGCTGGTGGCGTCGCAACACTTAGTCGGTGGTCAACCGGGCCTCTCAGTGGTGGCGTTCGATGTATGCACCTGCGTGGAGGAGGCGATCACGTTTAAGGCTAGTACTTATGCTAGAAAGACTCGCACAAGTTTTCAAAGAGGAGCTTTGGAATTTGAGCCCTTCCTTGCGCATTTCCAAGAAAAAAATCCTATTTCTAAGAAAACTCAGGTATTTGAGTTCAAAATGTGAATTATCAAGTTTTTTTTTCATTCAATTCTTGTTTATTACTTTTTATTTATATATTTTATTTTAGCTATCTTTTGTTTATCTTCTACTCTAAAACTACATTATTTATTCATGCTGAAGTTTTTGTTTTCTTTTATTGAAAAAATTTGGCTATTTTAAGGTTAATGTCGCGGTTTCATTGGTACAGCCTCTTAGACGACAACGTGACAGTCCAGACACTGTAATAAAATCACCCGTTCTGTCAATAGTAACCACCCGATCACATAATCAAAAAACCTTCGTCTTGAGAGGTAATAAAAGTAGGGATATTTAATGACACTTGTTGTCAAATCCGCAGTCAAAGGATAAGATTCGAGCAGGTATGAAAATAATTTAATAAAGTGATATTTTTCTTGTAAAAAGCCAAGGAGAAAGCTTGCCTATCATTCCAGTTCTTAACAGGGACTGGGAGTGAGTACGTCTAAATTTAAATTTCACTTTCCTCAAAAAAGCAAACAATGTAGGTAGAAAATGTGTTCAAAAGTAGTAAAAAAACAACAGAATGTTGTATAAACATTGTAATAAAACACAAGATCCCTAAGTTCTTTCCCAATCAATAACGTCGGCTTTTAATTTCACAGTCGGGGGGGGGGGGAGTCCGTAACGGTAAATTGAGTACGCCTGTACTGAAATTGCTGAACATTTTTCTATACTTTGAAAAGGAAATACATATGAAGAGAATAACAAACGAATAATATTGTAAATACGTTTCAAGCAAAACTCAAATTTCATTTTATAAAACAAAACTCAAACTCAAACAAAACTGAAATTTCATTTGGTAAAACAAAACTCAAACTGAAACAAAACTCAAACTTCATTTGATTAAACAAAACTATAAAAAACTCGAAAAAACAAAGCTCAAATTGTATTTGAAAAGACAAAACTCAAATTTCATTTGATAAAACAAAACTCAAACTCAAACAAAACTAACATAAAACTCAAAAGAACAAAACTTAAGTTTTCATTTGATAAAACAAAACTCAAATTTCATTTGATAAAACAAAACTCAAACTCAAACAAAACTCAAATTTCTTTTGATAAAACAAAACTCAAAAAACTAAAAAAAATAAACAACTCAAATTTTATTTGATAAAACAAAACTCAAACTCAAACAAAACTGAAATTTCATTTGATAAAACAAAACTCGAAAAAACTAAAAAAATAAACAACTCAAATTTCATTTGATAAAACAAAACTCAAATTCTATTTGATAAAAAAAAACTCAAACTCAGTTAAAACTAAAAACAAACTCAAAATAACAAAACGCCAATTTCGTTTGATCGCCGGATCTCCAAGGATGAGGGCTATAAGTTAAATGGAAAGAATATATCTTTGCCATGAGCAGTCAGAAATGTTCAATGAATAGTAAACAACAAAACTCTGAGACAACTGACTTTTTATTATTATTTTATCTTAATTAAAAATTCCTCAATAAAAGTTCTGTCCAAGGAACATTGGAATGAAGGGCTTTAGGAACTCCCTTGATCGTGGCCACCATTGCATATTAGAAATTGAATGGGCTACAATAAGAGAACAATGCTAATGATAATAATTTATTTTTAATCTAACAAAAAGCCGAAAACTGTTTAAAACAACAGACATCTTTAGCAACCAGCGAACTTGGAAGTATACCATCCACGGTGCTTTGTGTTGGGTGAGGAAAAAGATATTCATATATTCATATATCCGTATATTTCGTACAGATATTCGTAACTGAGACAAAAGATATTCGTATATTCATATATCCGTATATTTCGTACAGATATTCGTAACTGAGACAAAAGATATTCGTATATTCATATATCCGTATATTTCGTACAGTTATTCGTAACTGAGACAAAAGATATTCGTATATTCATATATCCGTATATTTCGTACAGATATTCGCAACTGAGACAAAAGATATTCGTATAGTCATATATCCGTATATTTCGTACAGATATTCGTAACTGAGACAAAAGATATTCGTATATTCATATATCCGTATATTTCGTACAGATATTCTTAACTGAGACAAAAGATATTCCTATATTCATATATCTGTATATTTCGTACAGATATTCGTAACTGAGACAAAAGACATTCGTATATTCATATATCCGTATATTTCGTACAGTTATTCGTAACTGAGACAAAAGATATTCGTATATTTATATATCCGTATATTTCGTACAGATATTCGTAACTGAGACAAAAGATATTCGTATATTCATATATCCGTATATTTCGTACAGATATTCGTAACTGAGGCAAAAGATATTCGTATATTCATATATCCGTATATTTCGTACAGATACTCGTAACTGAGACAAAAGATATTCGTATATTCATATATCCGTATATTTCGTACAGTTATTCGTAACTGAGACAAAAGATATTCGTATATTCATATATCCGTATATTTCGTACAGTTATTCGTAACTGAGACAGAAGATATTCGTATATTCATATATCCGTATATTTCGTACAGATATTCGTAACTGAGACAAAAGATATTCGTATATTCATATATCCGTATATTTCGTACAGATATTCGTAACTGAGACAAAAGATATTCGCATATTCATATATCCGTATATTTCGTACAGATATTCGTAACTGAGACAAAAGATATTCGTATATTCATATATCCGTATATTTCGGACAGTCATTCGTAACTGAGACAAAAGATATTCTTATATTCATATATCCGTATATTTCGTACAGATATTCGTAACTGAAACAAAAGATATTCGTATATTTTTACTAAGTTGAGGGGTTATTAAACGAGGGGTTATTAGGGGTTATATAAATTGAGCCTGTTTTTGTGAATTCGTTCCAACAAGTTATCCCAAGAAGAAAAGGACTGTTCCCCCCCTCTCCCTCCCTTTCTTCTCTCTTTCTCTTTCAACAACCTGCCCCCTCCCTCTCTCTTACCTACTCCACCTGTTTTTTACAGTATGTTGTAATCTATCTATCTATATATATATAAAAATAAGTTGTCTGTGTGTGTGTCGAGTGACGTCATGTTTGTGTGTCGACTGACGTCATGTTTGTCGACTGACGTCATTATAAGGATTGAGCTGTATGTCGTCATGAAGTTGTTTGTCGACTGATGTCATGTTTGTCAACTGATGAAATTACAGACCGGGACACCGGGACACAAATGACGACCGGGATACAGGGAATATAAATGAAGACTGGGACACTCAAAGAGAAATTACATACTGGGACACCCCGTTCGAGGGGGCGCTTCAACTAGATGTTGGGGTTTTGCAAAGCACCACCCCAACAGCTAGTATAGTATAAAAGTTAACGTCACGTAACATACCAACATTGTTTTACGTTGTAAACAACCACGTTGGGGGTTGTTTTTCCAATACTCCTTCCTTAGAAGACAAAATGACAGCGTTTGATTTTGCAGGAGATAGCTTAGACAATAGGAGATAGATTTTTTGTTTTGTAAGTATGAGCGTCATTGTCTGGAATATATTCTTGACTACAACAGCTTTTTTATGTAAAATTATCCTGATTCTGATTAAAATAATAATAATATTAAGGGAGAAAACCCACGAAACTTGCAGGAATTAGTTTGAAAAAAAAATGTAAAAAAAAATTCACTATTATCAAGTGAGTTCTTTTCTGTTTCCAAGTTATAATTGTGTATACCACGATTGTTTGATATGGTTGTTATAAAATGTATATAATATGTATGATATCTATATGGCGATTGGTTTTCAAGCTGTCTTCTTTTTATATATTTTTTTTATTGTAAATAAAAATCATGGTAAATTAAACATCGTTTAAAAAATGGAATGCTATATAATAGTAATAATAAGGTAAAAGTAGATTTTTTTTTTCTAGAATAAATGAATAAAAGTGAAAATGAGGGGCGTGAAACGAGACTGTTTTTTATGTATCATGGATTTTAGGCCCTTTGTTGGCTTGTATTCGTAGATTATCGAGTAAAACAATTACTTCCAAGTTTTTGGTCCATTTTGAAAGCGAATATAAAAAAATAGTTTATTTTTTGTTTATTGTTTCGTCTTTTTAGTCTGTTCTAAAATTAAAATAGAACATTTTTTTGTCTTGTCTAAGATCTAAACTTAAGTTGTCACAGTGTTGTTACCTCTGCGCTATCAAGTCCTGTATCATAGTGTATGTTCTATACCTTTTCATGTTTATGCTGTTTTATTTATACATGGAGAATATACAAGACGGGGTAATTTAGTGTTGTTATTGGGACTGTTGTAAGTGCATATGTTGAAAAAATCAGGAAATAATTGAATATTCGGAACTGCTTGAGTATTCCGCAATTACATGCGACAAAAGTACAAAAATACAGGGCGGTGAGCTTATGAAAGGGAGTTAAAAAAATATCTTCACTATTATATAGTCCAAAATGCGTTTGTAAACCATGTGTCTATCAAAAATTGTGGAAAAGAAAAGAAGGTCATAAACATCTTTCAAAAATCTAAAAAGAGTCGTGATTAAGGAAAGGTCTGAAACCACTGAGCCACAAGCTCAAAAGTGTAACCAACGTTAATGAAATTTGCTCTTAAATGCAAACGTTAATGCAACGTTAATAAACCTAAATGCAACGTTAATGAAATTTGCTCTTAAATGTGTGTAACCTGCTATAGCACAGTGGATTGATGCTCTGCTTGGCAGTACGGGGCACCCGAGTTTGATCCCCGCTGCAGCATTGTTGGGTGACAAGCTTGCTACTTATCCCTGGAAAAAAGACCCAGTAACTGAAACGTCGACTCGACACTCTATGCGCCAGCAATGGCTCAGGAGGGTCTTTATCCTTTTATTTTTATCCTTATGTGTGTGTATGTGTATAATGATTTGAGCTTTAGTCTTGTTTTCCTTTTTATTATTTCAATTTGAATAAAAAAAATCTAGTCATAGCATCTTGCTATTATATTTGCTACTTCCTAATAGTGCATTGATGAGAGGCCTAGACCTCTCAGAGGTCTAGAGATCAACCACCCTTTACCGAATAGTTCTAACACATGGGCCTAGTTAGGGATTTCAGCACCAAGGAACAATGCTGGTTTCTGCTCTCCCCCCCCCCTCCCACCACCATTATTACTACAATATAAATATGAAAAAAACTTAGTTTGGTGTCCAATAAAAGGTTTCGCCCAAGGACACTTGTCCTCTTGTCCTTCTCCTTAGCCACACCACAGTGCTAACAATCATTTTGTTTTGAGAATTCTCTGATATTTTAGAAAAGCTTACTTTCAGTTTTTTCAATTTCAGAGTTTAGAATATGGCGTTGAAGAAAGGTCCCCAACTGAGCTAAGAAGTTTGCTCACCTATACTATGGCAATTGATGGGACGAACTTTGACATAATTAAAAAGGGAATTCCTGAAGCTTTAGAAAATATTTACAGTCGTGGAACAGTATTTGCTCGAATGAAACCAAATCAAAAGCAAACCGTTATTAAAGGATTGCAAGATCTTGGATATGTTGTTGGAAACCCTATATTCTTTAGATTAAAGTATTACAGTACTACATTACCTACAGTACAGAACTACTAGATGACAGTTTCTCAAATAGTAAGCTGTACGAAAAGTGTGGTTCAATCCCGCTTTCTAGGGCTATAATGAGAGAAAGGATGAGATGGATAGGATACGCTATGGGGACGAAGGATGACAGATTGCCAAGGATTGTCCTTGCCGGCCAACCGTCTAGGGCCAAATGAAAAGCGGGCTATCCCTGAATGGGTCGGAGGATGTCGTAGGAAAAGATTTGAGAGAAATAAAAACTTCTTGGGAGGGTGTAAAGACAAGGGTTTTGAAGAGATTGGGATGGAGGGGAGTGTGCGTAGCTGTGCTGGCCTTATGTGGCTTGGTGCTGCGGTGAGTTGTTACTAGCAGTAGTATTACAGTACTATTAAAAACAATTACAATTACAGTATCTTTAAAGTCGTGGTACAAGATTTGCTTGAACGAAGGAAAATCAACCGCAAACCATTATTAAACGGTTGCAAGGTTGCAACAACTCACCGCAGCAACAAACCGCTTGTTGCCATCACAGCTACGCATGCTCCTCCTCCATCCCAATCTCTTCAAAGCCTCCCTCTTTAAAAAAGAGGGAGCCCTTCAAACCCTTTTGCACTGCTGTTCAAATCTATAAACTACAAAAACTAACAACTCACCAGAGCACCAAGCCGCCTGTGGCCAACAAAGCTACAATGGTTCTCCGCCATCACAGTCAAATCAAATATTCAAAACCTCTCTCTCTTTACACCCTCGCAGCAAGTTCCCATTTCTCTTAAGTCCTTCCTTACGACATCCTTGCACCCCAACCGCGGACGATCTGCTTTTGGTTTGGCCCTAGGCGGTTGGCCAAAAAGGGAAATCTTTAGCTAATTTAGTCATCCTTCATGTCATCCTCTGTCATCCTTCATTCATAAAACATGTCATAGCCATCTCAACCTTTTTCTCATTATAGCCATACAAAGCGGGATTCCAAACGGCAATCCTATGAAGTTCCTGTGAAACTATTTATATTATATTATATATAACAAGTTTCAGTTTAATACAATTAGCCAGTATTGCCGATATACCCTTTTGATAACTTGTATATCCATCCTGTGGTTTAACTTAGTTGAACTTTTCCCTCTTCACTTCCTGAAATTACATCTTACTACTCTTAGCGTTAGTAGTAGTTGTAATGGAGGTGATAGTTGGAGTAGTTGTAGTAGCAGTATAAGCAGTGGTAACATCATTAGTAGTGCCATGCACATACTGCCCTTGGATAATTGATCTTCCAACTTAATTCCCTAATCCATTGCTGAGATACGCTCGTTTGACGATCTGCATGAACATAGTGTGTTTTGATTTAATTTAAATTTACACTCTATATTCTCTAAAAACTCTAAACTTCATACCCTTAGTCTTAATAGTACTAGCATCATAGTAGTAGTGGTAGTAATAGGAACAGTGGTACTAGTAGTAGTTTTGTATTAGTAGTAGCAGTAACAGCAGTAGCAGCAGTATTAACAGCAGTTGTAGTATTCACATGTTGCCTTTTGACCAGTTTAACATTCCCCTTATGATGCCCAGAAAGATTCAGCTTGACGCGGTGTCATTCCAGAGATATTGCTGAGATGTTCTTTTGACATTCGGTATGCATATAGTGTGTCCTGATTTAGTTCAATCTACCCGAAGACATAGTTACATAGACAAATACATATGGTTACAAAGGTTGACATTCATAAAGGCATAGTTACTGCACCTTTCAAATATGCTAAACGAAATGGCTACCTCAGAATTCCGATTGGAAGGTCTGGGGAAATGGTGGGCGTAGGGGGAGGGGAGGCTGGTTTCCCACCAATCACTTTTAACTCTTATTTAATAGCAAAAATAATAAAACAAAATTCTAAATTTAATAAAGCAAATATTAAAATTAACTAAAAATTAAAAAGGATAATTAAAAAGAGTAATTTAAATACTTACATTTTCCAAGGCTATCTGTTGGCTCGAAAGTGACCTTTTGAATTTGACAAATGTTTCTACAAGGACGTCATAGGTTTGTCCGCCAGCAGTATTAGGAGGTTCATAAGTAGCCCCACTGGCCATCAATATCTGCAGAAATAAAGAATAAAAAAAAACAGGGTAATTCCATTGCATATTTTTTTCTTCTTCTCCTTTTTCATTGAGTTTAAATATTGAATAATCAAGTTCAATTATGTTTTTGATTTAAATAAAATGAAATGAACTCACATCTCCCTGTTAAAGTTCTAATCTTAAGGCATTATTAACCCGCGCTCAAGAGTAAGGACTGCAGACCTATACGCTAATCTACTGCTTCAAACCTAATCTAATAGGTGTTATCACGTATTTGGTGGTTCTAATTTCCTCGGATGCTTCGAGGAGGGTTATCCCCGATATCTCAATATTTAGTAAGACTTAAAATAAACATTTTCTCAAGCTGACCAATGGTCTGCACTTACGCAGGCACTGATTTCCTGATTCAACACCTTCGGCTGGGAGTACAATGCAGGGTTGGGGGCAAATCATCCGATGCTCTCCTTGTATTTCCCCAAATTACTCCCGGTACCCCTTTAAAGCTGGATCGGCTTTGGCTGAGCTTACAGAGTCAAACCACTAATCCTCGTTCCAAACCAAATAACCAACAACGCCAGGAGACGAATCCCTGACCTCAGGAGTTCAAGTCCGGAGCTCTAGAATTTAAATAGAGGTACGTTGAAATTCAAAGGTAAATTGAATTGACCTTAGCTTGGTAATACGGGACCCAGAGATCGAATCATACTGCAGCGATGCACTGCAGGGCTGAAGAAGGGACCTTAGTAGTCAAGAAGTGTCGTTAATCTGATACAATACAAAGGTAAATTGAATACTTTTTTTTCGAAAGAAAATTTTTGAGTGCCTGAGATCCGCTATCGAAGTCTATTCAGGTCGATTCTTGCGGAATAGATATTGCTCTATTTTTGAAATGGTCTATAATAATAATTTGTTCCTATTTTTAATAATTCCTATTTCTTAATTCCGATAATTCGCTCCTATTTGTTAAAAAATACATCTAAACAACATAAAACTATATCGGAAATATTTTTGATATACATATTAAATAGATTTTTACAATTTAAGTTTAATCTATACACAAATACAGATTGAATAAATTAAACTAAATCAATTCCTTAATAAAATAGACTTTCCTAACTGAAATTACATCCTCCATTTCGAAATCGTGTCTTGGGTTTTTTTTTTGACGTTTTTCAACACTGTACTCTCCAATATTCCTTGGAAAAATTAAATAGTTGTTTTTTTTTTTTGTTTTTTTAAAGTAGTCCAGTCTTGGTACGATGGCAACCAATTTTTATCACGTGCCATACCTACAGAATATGGCATCTGTTCTACCTACGGGACAGTAAAGATAATGTGTTGTTTGACAGATAATAACGTCATAGACAAAATTAATTCTCCATTTAGATATTTATCTATTTTTTTGCTACAGCCTTCTTGAATTTTTCTAAGCCACTTTTTCAATTCTAATTTAGAAGATTCGAAGTATTTCTAATCTTAGTATTAACAATACATTATTTAAAACGAGAATTCAGAATTCATTTGCAAATTTGATATTTAGAGAAACAGGTCATACCTGGGGTTGAAGGGGGTCACAGAGCAATACACGTTTTATAAGGAACAAATGTACGACCAAACTTAGCTTAGTTTTTAAGCCGTGCTGAAGTGCCCAGAGTGGCAGGATGCACAATAGCAGCTCAGCTCCTTAGCCAAAGGCCCGTGTACTCTGTGTGAAGGTTAAGTTAAAATGCAAAATATGGCCTTAGAAAATTTAGTCAGCAATTTTTTGAAATTCGCAAGCATTTTAATGATATCACCTTAAAACCATCAAAATTTTCGTACTTTAGAATTTAAAGTGACTTATTGAAATTGATTAGTAATCTTTTAGTTAACAAAAGAAAAAGATATACTAGTGAAATAAAATGATTAACCATCACCTGTATTTCCAGAGGATCACCACACAGTTTATCATTGATATAAGTTAAAGAGTGGCAAGTGGCCATGCCCTCTAGAAGTTTTGGAAAAGGCTCGTCATCTTTTCTATTGGCTGAAGCTATCATACTTTTCTGGTGCGATGATACTTCATAATCGAACTTCCCCCCTCGAGAAGGAAGCATGGTTTTGAAATTCATACCATCTTCAGTTAATGTTCCAGTCTGTAAAAAAAAAAAAGAAGAAAAATACAAATATATTAAAAATATATATTCAGCAGCAAATTGAATAAAGAAAAAAGAAAAATAATACAAAAATATGAAAAATAAATAATCAGTAGCGAATTGAATAAAGAAAAAAAAATACATAAAAAATAAATAATCAGCAGCGAATTGAATAAAGAACAAAAGAAAACAAAACAATAAATAAAAATAAATAATCAGCAGTGACTTGAATAAAGAAAAAAAGAAAAATAATAGACCAGATACATAAAAAAACAATCAGCAGCATATTTAATAGAGATTAAAAAAAAGCAATCACCAAAAAATTGAATAAAGAGAAAAAGGGAAAAAGAAAAATGGTACACAAATGCATAAAAAATGAACAATCAACAGCAAATTGAATAGAGAGAAAAAAACAATAGTAATCAGCAGCGAATTGAATAAAGAAAATGAAGTGATCGTTAGTTTCCCTTCATAAAAACGGAATTCCCTTCATTTCTTACCATTTACATTTTAGTATATTATAGAGATAATTGTTGACTTGAGAATGGACATACTTCTATAATATGACCCTTCACAGCGTTGCAGAAACCCAACCTGGAATCAAATCCATTTGACGCGAGTGATTAAGTTGCCGAATTGATAATCATACAAGCAATAAAGAAAATTGAAAAAGAACAGAAATTGCTGTTATAGCAATTATATAAAAAATTTGACTGCTTGAAAGCAAATGCTATGAGCTCGAGACCATTCAAAAACAACAGGTGAAATAACGGTTGGGTCTTAAGGTTCTATTTGTGTGTGTATGAGGATAAAAATTATTTTGTTTCAATATCGATTAGTTAAATTAATGCTGTTAAATTAGCGTTGCTGCTATTATATTACGGCTGGGCCTTACGATTATATTTGTGTGCGTAGGAGGATAAGAATTATTTTGTTTCACAGCCAATTATTTAACCTGATGCCACTAAATTAGCGTTGCTGCAAATAAATTATTGTTGGGCCTTACGATTCCATATGAGGCTCGTCTTTATTTTCGTTTTTAACTTCCTCCCCTTACAAGGTTCTCATCTTAGCTTCATTATTGATAAGTAAACTTTGTGAAATACATGTCTATTAGTGGAGTTATGAAGCAATGCAAAAAGCAAAGGGGCTAAGTGGCAGAAAGTAACTATAAATCGATGAGTAGAAAATAAAGTTGACCAGATGCACGTTTAACTGAAATAGTGGGTGAAGTAGAAAACAAATTATTCCATTGGGTAACGGGAAACCATAATAAAGAAGTAAAATAGCATAAATATTACCTTATCAAAACAGAAAAGGTTTAGAGATCCACCAACGTTGATAGCTCTTGGATTTATGCAAAGAATTTTCTGTTTTCTAGTCTTTTTGAAGCGTAGTAGCTGCCAACTGTCATTGCAGCCGGGAGAGCGGGCGGTAACACTATCGTTACAATGTCAAAGGTATGCCCGACAACTGACCAGCCAGTCATCCCCAACTGGAGCTGAACTATAAATTGTGTTAGACTTAGTGCTAAATTAGGCTTTGGGGGACTAGTATTGTAAAAATGTTAAAGATATGTCCAAATATTCATCAACCAGACATCTGTAACTTAACCTGAAAGTATGTTAGACCGAGGGGTTAGGGTTATCTTGGGCTAGGAGGGACTACCATTGTCACAATATTAGAGGCATGTTTGAAGATTGACTAGTCACTCATCCCCGACTGGACCTGAAATTCAAATTATACGACGCTTTGGGAAATACGGTTAATTTAGGCCCAGAGGGTACCACTAATGTCAAAATATCCAAAGTATGCCCAAAAACTGACGAACGAGTCGGTCCTAGCTGTAGCCGAAATTTAAAATACGCGAGGGTTAAGGGGGTAGCTCCCACGCTGTAACGATCAACAGCCTAATATTTCACTTTAGAAGCCTTGTAGGTTATAGGTGTATGCTTCCCGAATTTCAAGTGAATCTAAACACTTCAATGCGACAGGCAGTTGGGCTCAGAAGTTTCGCCTCAAAGGATCCATCCCCTTTGTCCGATTGGCCAAAATATTTACCCCAAAAATTTAAGGGCTTCTAAGTAAATTCGTGCATATACGGACCACAAGGCCCATTTCATTAATCAAAAAACACGGAAGAAAAATCCTTGTGCAATTCCAGTTCAAATTGAAGGCACCATATACCTTTAGTAGAAAGCGGCTATTGAAGGACCAGGGATCACTGGAAAACCCCAAGGCCCATTTTATTAATCCAAAAATATGGAAGAAAATCCGTGTGCAATTCCAGTTTAAAATCAACGCATCATATCTCAACCTTTAGTAGAAAGCGGCTAGTGGAGGACCAGGGGACGTTAGAAATTCTCAAGGCCCATTTTATTAAACCGAAAATATGGAAAAAAAATTCTTTTGCAATTCCAGTATAAAATCGATACTTATACCTTTGGTAGAAAGCAGCCAGTGGAAGACCAGGGGTCAAGTAGAAAGCTCGTTTATGCTATTTTGTCTCTTTAAAATCAGTGAATATCGATCAGAATAAAACAAAAGATCTTCCTGAACAATTGCTGGCGTATAGGGTGTCAAATCGACGTTTCAGTTGTTGGTTCTTTTTTACAGGGACAAGTAGCAAGCTTGTTCAAGCTATTTCTTCTCTTTACAATCAGTGGGTATCGATAATGATAAAGGAAAATGATCTTCCTGAATCGTTGCTGGCGAAAAGGGTGTCGCATCGACGTTTCAGTTGCTGGGTCTTTTTTACAGGGACAAGAAGCAAGCTTGTTCAAGCTATTTCTTCTCTTTGCAATCAGTAGACATCAATCGGGATAAAGGAACAAGAGCTAGGAGCTCATATGGAACTTGTCACGAGGTCGGAAGAGCCAAGAGCTAAGAACTTATATAGTATGAGGTCTAGCAAAATTCTAAGAATCAATAGATTACTTTAAAAGGAAAACTCACTCGCAAGTTAAAAATACCTCAATTTTTCTAATTTTTCCTCTCCCTTCAGCCCCCCAGATGTTCGAATCGGGAGAAACGACTTTATCAGGTCAATTTGTGCAGCTCCCTGACATGCCTACCAATTTCCATCGTCCTAGCACGTCCAGAAGCACCAAACTCACCAAAGCAATGAATCCCACCACCTAACTCCGCCAAAGATAGCGGATCCGGTCCGGTTATGTCAGTCACCTATCTTGGACTTGTGCTTATTCTGTCCACCAAGTTTCATCCTGATCTCTCTGCTATAAGAGTTCTCAAAGATTTTGCTAATCCCGTATCTAGGACTTGTGCTTATTTTTCCCACTAAGTTTCATCCCGATCCCTTTACTCTAAGCATTTTCCGAGATTTTAGGTTCCGCCCCCCCAGCTTCCCCTTAACCGGATAAGGCCGAAATTTAATATAAGAACTCTGAGACATCATATCCTTCCAAACATCAAATTTCATCAAGATCCGATCACTCCTTCGTAAGTTAAAAATACCTCATTTTTCTAATTTTTTAGAAATAACCCTCCCCCGAACTCTCCCAAAGAGAGTGGATCCGTCCCGGTTATGTCAATCAGGTATCTAGGACTTGTGCTTATTTTCCCCACCAAGTTTCATCCTGATTTCTCTGCTCTAAGCGTTTTCCTAAATTTTAGGCCCCCCCTCGATTCCCCCCAATGTTACCAGATCCATTCGGGATTTAAAACAAGAGCTCTGAGACAGGATATCCTTCCAAACTTCCAATTTCATTAAAATCCGATCACTCCTTAGTAAGTTAAAAATACCTCATTTTTTCTAATTTTTCAGAATTAAACCCCCCCCCCCCCCCCCAACGGAGCAAATCTGTTCCGGTTATGTCAATAACGTATCTAGGTCTTCTGCTTATTTTTCCCACCAAGTTTCATCCTGATTCCTTCACTCTAAGCGTTTTCCAAGATTTTAGGTTCCCCCCTCCAACTCCCCCCAATGTCATCGGATCTGGTCGGAATTTAAAATAAGAGATCTGAGAGACGATATTCTTCCAAACATCAAATTTCATTAAGATCCGACCACTCCTTCGTAAGTTAAAAATACCTCATTTTTCTAATTTGTTCAGAATTAACATCCCCTCTCCAACTCCCCCAAAGAGAGCTGATCCGTTCCGGATATGTCAATCACGTATCTAGGACTTACGGTTATTTTCCCACCAAGTTTCCTTCCGATCCCTCCACTCTAAGCGTTTCCAAGATTTTCACCCCCCCCCCCTCAATTCCCCCCAATGTCACCGGATTAAGTCGGGATTCAAAATAAAAGCTCTGAGACACGATATCCTTCCAAACTTCAAATTTCATTAAGATCTGATCACTCCTTCGTAAGTTAAAAATACCTCACTTTTTCAAATTTTTCAGAACTATTCCCCCCCCCAACTCCCCTAAAAAGAGTAGATTCGTTCCGGTTTTGTCAATAACGTATCTAGGTCTTCTGCTTATTTTCCTCACCAAGTTTCATCCCGATCTCTGCACTCAAAGCGTTTTCCAAGATTTTAGGTTTCCCCCCTCCAACTCCTCCCAATTTCATCAAATCTGGTCGGAATTTAAAATAAGAGCTCTGAGACACAATATCATTCCATTTATCAGATTTCATTAAGATCCCATCACCCACTCATAAGTTAAAAATACTTCATTTTTTCTATTTTTTTCGAATTAACCGGCCCCCCACTCCTATCCCCCCCAGGTGGTCAAATCGGGAAAATGACTATTTCTAATTTAATCTGGTCCGGTCCCTGTTACGCTTGCCAAATTTCATCGTCCTAGCTTACCTGGAAGTGCCTAAAGTAGCAAACCCAGGACTGACAGACAGACAGACCGACAGAATTTGCGATTGCTATATGTCACTTGGTTAATACCAAGTGCCATAAAAAGATCTTTCTGGGCCATTGCTGGTGCATAAGGAGTCGAATCGAGGTTTCAGTTGTTAGGTTTTTTTTACAGGGACAAGTAGCGAGCTTGTTCAAGCTATTTCTTCTCTTTACAGTCAGTGTGTATCGATAATGATAAAAGCAAACAGATTAAGGAAAAAGATCTCCCTGAGCCTTTGCAGAAGATTGGGTGTCAGAATTGACATTTCAGTTGCTGGGTCTTGTTTACAGGGACAAGTAGCAAGCTTGTTCAAACTATTTCTTTTCTTTACTACCAGTGGATATTAATCAGGATAAAGCAAAAAGATCTTCCTGAGTAATTGCTATCGCAAAGGATGTCGAACCGACTTTTCAGTTGCTGGGTCTTTCTAACAGGGACAAGTAGCAAGCTTATTTAAGCTATTTCTTCTCTTTACAGTCAGTGAATATCGCTCAGGATAAAAGAAAGATCTTCCTGAGCCTTTGCTGGCGATTGGGTGTCGAATCGACGTTTCAGTTGTTGGATCTTTTTTAAAAGGACAAGTAGCAAAGTCGTTCAAGCTATTTCTTCTCTTTACAATCAGTGGCTATCGCTCAGGATAAAGGGAAAAGATCTTCTTGAGCTTCCTGAGCCTTTGCTGGTGATTGGGTGTCAAATCGACGTTTCAGTTACTGGGTCTATTTTACAGGGACAAGTAGCAAGCTTGTTCAAGCTATTTCTTCTCTTTTCAATCAGTTGATTATCGATCAGGATCGATTTGGGTCTAGCGCAAAAGGTGTCGAATCGACATTTCAGTTGTTAGGTTGTTTTTTTACAGGGACAAGTAGCAAGATCATTCAAGCTATTTCTTCTCTTTACAATCAGAGGATATCTTTCAGGATAAAGGAAAAAGATCTTCCTGAGCCTTTGCTGGTGCATAAGGAGTCGAATCGACGTTTCAGTTAATGGGTCTTTTTTACAGGGACAAGTAGCATGCTTGTTCAAACTATTTCTTCTCTTTACAATCAGTGGATAAATCATTTATCCTTTGTTTAGCATAACCCATTTATCTTATTTGTTTATATATTCCATTTAAAGAGGAGAATTACTTTTTATGCACTATAAACATTTGTTTTTGTCTTGTTTAGTGAGTAACAATAGTTTTGGAGGCGTTTAGAATGTGAGCTTTATTTATTTGTTTTGTTTTTTAGTTGTTTTTTATTTCTCTTTCTTTCTCCCATGTGTTTAGTTTGTCGTTTTTCTAGATGGTTTTACTTTTTAAAAATGTTTTTTTTTCAAGTTTTTTTTTCCTTGAAAAAAGCTCCTGAACGTACAGCCAAAATATTGAATTTTTTTAATGGAGTTGTTGTTTTTTTTTATTTCGCTTTTGTTCTGCCGCTTTACTTAAATTAAACCCATTTTTGACCCTTAATTTTCCGTAAATAGAAAAGCAGTGTGGTCTAACAAATTATTTAAGTAAATGAAAAACCTCAGAAAGGATAGGGCAAATAGTAGAGAGAGAAAAAAGGAATAATAATAATAATAGCTATGGAACGCAGAGATAATGTATTTTATAGCGGTAGGATTTATATATTTTTTTTTGTATTTTATATGAGCAGTTAAGCTTGGAATAGTGAAATGAAATGTAGGAAAACTATGTGAGAATAGTATGATGGTAACAAATTTATATTATTGAAAGGGATGCTTCAGTATGAACCAAATACTACGTGAGAAAAGGAAAAAAAGAAGAAGAAATTAAAAAGATTTATTAGACAAAGAATTTGAATATTTTTTATTATTACAGAGTCTACTTATTTTTTATTTTTGAAGTAGCAAGCATGTCGCCCAACCTTGCTGCGGCAGGAATTGAACCCCGGACCTCGTATTTCCAAACAGAGAATCAAATCCACTGTGCTAAAACAATGTTATTTTGGCAATAGGGCCAGAAAATTACCCAAGCATTTCGTTGTAGGGGCAAAATTTTGTTGGGGAGGGGGGTAAGCGTTTATTTCACCTGCAATTTGCAAACTTTACTGGAGTTTACACTTGAATGCAGGCTGTGAAACTCCAGTCTAAATCACACAAAAGTCTGGAAAAAGTAAAAACATTCCTTTTTGTTCACAGACAAGAAACATACACAGCTTTTAAAAAATGTAACGTCATATTCATTAATCCGGCCGGAGGCCACATTTCACGTAAAAACTACAGAGGTTAGACCACTACCATTTTCTCATAATAAACTGAATAAGAATATAAACTAAATACTCCCCCCCCTCGTCTACAGCATAATTATTAGGTTTAAAATATACAATTACTAGGCCACAAGGCTGGATATCAAACTCCACACTCCAGGACCGCAGCACATGCAGATAAAACGTTAAAAATTTTGATATTATAACTCTTTAAATTCTTATTCAATTTCCTTCAGTTACCCATGTTTTCTCTTTTCTTTTTTTTCTCTCTTCTTCATTTTCAATTTTTTGTGGTTATGGTCCTCAACAAGTTTGCCTTCAGGATCCTTATTATTATTGGTGTTATATTTTATTTTTATTTAAATAAATTGAATTGAATTGAATTATTGTTGGTGTTTTGACTCGCTTTGGCGCCATAGGGAAATCGTTTCCCTACAGGAAATACAAGAAAGAAATAATATTTATTGAAATGAATCCGCAAAATCAATTGACTCTACCTTCTCGAAGAGCATTTTGATGAATTCATTAGTGACGAACTATTAGTAAGGAGCGATGTGTATAAATAGTAACCAAAACTCTAAAAATACAGTTTTGATAACAATATGTACATCAGTAGAATCAAATTCTGTACTCATCTGTAAGCCAGTAAACACTTGAGAATTTGGATCTTCAGGTGCAGGGTTGAAACGACTGAAATGCTCGGGAGATAGATAGGATATATATAATTTGGGCTATATATTTGAACATTAGAGGGGGGGTAAGTATAGAGGGCCACATGGAAAATGCAACCTAACCAAAATACCAGCCAACTATTTATTAAAATATTGCTAGGCCTACAATTAGCGTTTTGTCGGTCGTTTTCGACAAAATAATACTACATTGTCTCAGTTCCAAAATTATATATAGTTAGGTTAGGTCAAAAGATCTTAAAATTAAGTTTGTGATAGAAGCGGGTAAAATTCTAGTTTGGTGACTTCTTCCTTGGCTATCTCATAAAGGGGTAAAGCTAGGAAAATGAAACTTTCAAGGATGGGTTTACAGGCTAAAGTATGTCCCGGGAAGGTTTTTAAAGTACTTCCCTCCACTCCCTCTCCCTATGGAGGGTCCTGACCTTTGATGACCTTTAAAGATATGTGTGTTATAAAAGTTAAACCTTGCAAAATATATGTTCTGCTTTAATGAAGTACAAGAAAATTGTTTTCAGCTTCATAACTTTGCTCAATCCCAATTTATAAGGTTTTAAAGGGTAAAATTCTAGTCGATTGACTTCTTGCTATCTTGGAAAAATGTTGGGTTAGGGAATTGAAACTTCCAGGGATGTGTCTACAGGCTAAAGTATATCCCGGGCTATTTTGAGGTCCCTAACTATTCCGCCTCTCCCTCCTCATTATAACGCAGCTCTTTGTGCATTACAGCTTATATTTTAGTCAAATTTGATCCTATATTACTATTAAAAGTGTAAATCCTTGCTTACCTTAGAACAAATCGACTTTTCACTGTTTTTTAAGCTACTATATTGTTATTTTTCACATTTATAAATCTCTTTCATATGGTGGTATCCAGGAAATTTCCAGGGGGGAGCGGATATTAAAGATTTTTTGAGGAATGTTTATAAAAAAAAACAAAAAACTATGAAACGCATGAAAGACTTGTTTATATTCATTTCGTTAAGTTTTTACGAGTCGGAGAAAGGTTTCGGACGGAGTAGTAGTTGTAGCAGTAGGCAGCTTTAATAGCAAAAACCTGACAGCTATCGCTGATTTGTGTTTCTTTACAACATATACAAAATCTAACTACACTTGTAAATATAAATCAAACTATAAATATTAACTCTTATTATACATTTTGATGAAAACCGGGACAAAAGAATTACGATATCGGTTTGTTCTTACTTTAACGGGAACTAACTTATCTTGCTTTCTCGTTCTTGATGGTAGGGGCTGATCTGGTAGAATGTCACGGTGCTGAGATTTATAAAGCAAGGACTTTCCAAAACTCGGAACCAATCTGCTCTCTTTGGGAGATTTGGGGCAGAGGGTTAATTCTGAAAAATTAGAAAAAAATGAGGAATTTTTAATTTACGAAGGAGTGATCGGATCTTACTTAAATATCATATTTAGAAGGACCTCGTAACTCAAATCTCTTATTTTAAATTCCTGTTGGATTCAGTGTCATTAAAGGAGTTTGGGGGGACCGGAAATCATGGAAAACGCTTAGAGTGGAAAGATTAGGATGAAACTTGGTGGAAAGAATAAGCACAAGTTCAAGATACGTCACTGACATAACCGTAAATTATTTTTAAAAATAGCTATACCATGTATAATTTTTCAATGAAATCATCTTAAAGGTTTCAATGCATGTTTACCTTTCAGAGAAAAGGAAAACAGGGGTTTCCCGCTCCATTGACAACATAACTGGGTAATACAAACTATATTCTCTGAAGCCCTGTGGTCGTTTTTCTGATTATTACCTCTATTTTTTCGTTAACAACCATAGGGGGATTTGATCATTGATTTGATCATTGCCATACGGACTAAATGGGACAACTATTTAAATATATTCTTGAGTTTGGCATGCAAATCACGCATGTATCTTATGAAATAATTTACTGAGAGTAGTGTGTACTGCTAGCATATAGTAAGTATAGGTGTCTTTATATTGCCTTCATTTCTTCTTGTTTATTTCTCTTTGAAGGAGCGAGGGGGATTCCAACCTACTAGATTGTATAAACAAGCACATCCAGCTACGCAACGCAAACAGGGTAAAGTAGCAAATGTAGCAACTATTTTGTGGTAGCCAGACCACCTTCATTCAAATTTGGTAATTTAACAAAGTTATTAGCCTTGTAACTGCTTTAAGAAACGATCAGAGGAAAAATAAATCTGAACTTTTCCTTAATTCCCAAAAAATCTATAAACTCCTCCTGAACATTAAAGAAGTTCGTGTTTTACTTAAAATTTTGTTCAATAGATGTAGACTTGGCACAAATATTATTACAATTTTTTTTGTATATCTGGTAAATTTACAGAAAACTTACAAAATTTTCAAAATTTGGCTTCCGTTTACTAACTTAGGTCCATGTTTACTAAATTTAGTATAGTTTTACTCACAGTTGTAACAGACAATGTGAAATTATGATCAGAGCCCCAGGTGGGAACTTCATATGATCAGAGTCCCAATTAAATATTTTCTAATCACATTATTTTTTTTTATCTTCTCTTTCATTTTTTAATTGATTCTGATCCACATTGACGCATGACTTGTAACCGCTTTTTTTTTTATTCTTCAGTTTCGTTTTTCACTCTTTGTAATTTTACTACTCGCAAGTATTCTAACCACATATTTCTTTGTTCTTCGTTTTGTTTATCATTACTTTAGTTATTTTTTCAGTGCACTTTACCCTAAGTGCTCAAATTATTCATGTCACAATTTGTTGGCCTATGCTGTTTAGTTTTACCCGTCAATTAAAGTTTCTGGTCGCCCTCTTGATCTTCACTCATTTAATGGTCCAATTTATCAATTTTTAGACATTGGTAATTTATGTTCTTGTACTATAAAACTTCTTTAAATAGATTTGTTCTGCTTCTGTTTATAGTATGTCTTGTAATTAAATAAGTTTTTGTTCTTCCGTTTCTGTTTTATTTAGTTGAACTTTTCACTTATTTAAAAAAAAAAACACTTCTCTGTTCTTCAATTTTGTTTTTGACTCGTTGTAAATGTCGTTTTCGCAAGTATTCTGACTGAATATTTCTTTGTTCTTCATTTTCGTTATCATTGCTTCAGATACTTTTTAATGCCCTTTGCTTTAGCTGCTTAGATTGATTATGTCAAATTTGATGGTCTAGGATCGTGAATCCCAAAGTGGGCTCATGTTCTCTCAGCGGGGAAAAGCAATATTTTGGTAGGTCCTGGGTAGGATGCGCACTCTTCGACTGACTTAAAAAACACTTTTCATATAAACGGTGTCATATTCAAATAAATTTAAAGAGCACAGAGAAACGTGATAGTGCTCAAATGACGTTATAGTTTGTACAAAAAGAGTGAGCGTGTAAGTGAAACTATGTAACTGAGCTTCATTATAATTCAACGACATTAAATTGAACCCCCGTTTAACTTTAACCCACGTTCAACTCTAAACATTTAATTGGACCCTTGTGCAGCTAGACCCCTGTGCGACTCCACCCACGTCTAACTCAGTCCCATTTGACTGCCCGACGTTCGACTGAATCCCTGTTCAACTGGATCCCCTGCAACTAGGTGCACGTGTAACACAACCCCATTTAACTCAGCACTCGTTTGAGTGAGCCCCTGTACAAGTCCATCCCCGTACAAGTCCAACGCAGAGCTGTGATTGCAACAAAAATCTGTCACTGGCAGCCCATAAAAATGCTTCTCTGTCAGGATGTGCTTTGTGTATCTTTTTGTGCATAGCAAAGTTAATAGTTACTCCATTCAAGTAGGACTTGATCAAGTTTCAAACAGTTCGTGGAAACGAACTGTAGTAAGGAGCAACCCGGCACAATAGTAAACCAAACTCTAAAAAACGGAGCTTCGATGCTAAAAGATATATTAAAACAATCAGATTTTCATGTTGATTTTAAATATATAAGTTTTATCAAATTCAGTCTTTGTCATCAAAAGTTACGAGCCTGAGAAAATTTGCCTTATTTTGGAAAATAGGAGGAAACATCCCCTAAGAGTCATAGGATCACACCGTCGCATTCAGGGTATCAGAGAACCCCATAGAAAAAATTTCAAGGTCCAATCTACAAAAATGTGGGATTTCGTATTTTTTGCCAGAAGACAAATCACGGGTGCGTGTTTATTTGTTTGTTTTTTTTTCCAGGGGTTATCGTATCGACCAAGTGGTCCTAGAATGTCGCAAGAGGGCTCATTCTAACGGAAATTAAAAGTTCCAGTGCCCTTTATAAGTGACCAAAAAATTGGAGAGCACCCAGGCCCCCTCCCACGCTCATTTTTTCTCCAAAGTCAACAGATCAAAATTTTGAGATAGCTATTTTGTTTCGCATAGTCAAAAACCATAATAACTATGTCTTTGGGAATGACTTACTCCCCCACAGTCCCTGGGGGAGGAGCTGCAAGTTTACTATAAAAAACAATGAAAAAATAAACATGGAAAAGTTTTTTCAATTGAAAGTAAAGAGTAGCATTGAAACTTAAAACGAACAGAGATTATTACGCATATGAGGGGTTCTATATACTTGGCATAAAGAAAGAGGTATTTAGGAGGAGATAAATACCTCGCTCTTTATGCTATAGTATTTATAGTAATTTCAACTATTTATTCTACGGCCTTTCTGATTCAGGGGTCATTCTTATAGAATTGGGACAAAACTTGCAATTTAGAGTAACGAACGAGGTATTAACAAAGGTACAAACCCCCTCATATACATAATAAAAATTAAAGAATATAAAAGTTTGTTACGTAAGTTAATTCTTAAGTTGCGTATATTTTGACTAATAAAAAAATTCGTTAAAAATCAAAATTTATAGTTGCCTTTTTATGTAACCAAAAAATTGCATGGCAACTAGGCCTCCTTCCCCATCCCTTATTTCTCAAAATCGTCTGATCAAAACTAAGAGAAAGCCATTTAGCCAAAAAAAGAATTAATATGCAAATTTCATGTTAATAATTCATTTGTGGAGAGCCAAAATCAAACATACATTAATTCAAAAACGTTCAGAAATTATATAAAAAAAAACTAGTTTTTTAAACTGAAAGTATGGAGCGACATTAAAACTTACAACGAACAGAAATTACTCCGTATATGAAATGGGTTTTCCCCTCCGCAATCCCTAGCTCTTTACGCTAAAGTTTGACTCTTTGCCACAATTCTGCTTTAAAAAAAGCTTTAGCGTAAGGAGCGAGGGATTGCGGAAGGGGCAACCCATTTCATATACAGAATAATTTCTGTTCGTTTTAAGTTTTAATGTCGCTCCTTACTTTCAGTTAAAAAAACTAGTTTTTTTTATGTAATCAATCTAAATGACCAGATTTTAATTTCTTTCCCCGTACTTGGTAAAATATTATGATTATCTTTTTTGTTCTTTGGAGCAGGGAGGGTTGTTGATTTTCAGCCTCTGCTCTAAGATACGAAATAGCTTATACTCTGATGGGTCTTAACTTTTAATAGGATGTAGTGGCAGTATATCCACTTGTAGTAAAGGAAAGAAATAGTTTGAACAAGCTTGCTACTTGTCCCTGTAA
This sequence comes from Artemia franciscana, assembly GCF_032884065.1. Taxonomy (NCBI): domain Eukaryota; kingdom Metazoa; phylum Arthropoda; class Branchiopoda; order Anostraca; family Artemiidae; genus Artemia; species Artemia franciscana. The sequence continues at coordinate 25,104,038 of NC_088871.1, forward strand.
AAAAGACCCAGCAACTGAAACGTCAATTCCGACACCCAATCGTCAGCAAAGGCTCAGGAAGATCTTTTTCCTTAATTCTGAGCTATATCCACTGACTGTAAAGAGAAGAAATAGCTTGAACAAGCTCGCTACTTGTCCCTGTAAAAAAGACCTTACAACTGAAACCTCGATTTGACTCCTTATGCGCCAGCAATGGCCCAGAAAGATCTTTTTATGGCACTTGGTATTAACCAAGTGACATATAGCAATCGCAAATTCTTTCGGTCTGTCTGTCTGTCAGTCCCGGGTTTGCTACTTTAGGCACTTCCAGGTAAGCTAGGACGATGAAATTTGACAATCGTATCAGGGACCGGACCAAATTAAATTAGAAATAGTCAATTTCCCGATTTGATCACCTGGGGGGAGTGGGGGGCCGGTTAATTCGAAAAAAAAATTAGAAAAATGAAGTATTTTTAACTTATGAGCGGGTGATGGGATCTTAATGAAATTTGATAAATTGAATGATTTTGTGTCTCAGAGATCTTATTTCAAATTCCGACCATATCTGATTACATTGGGGGGAGTTGGAGTGGAGTATATACCCTCCTATGGTGCGCGTTGGCTATGCCTGGGTCGGAAATGTAGGGAATCGAAATCCATAAAGGCAAGTGAGTACTCCCCTGGTACATTCTTATTGACGATGATTGTTGTTGAATAACTCATTTCATGTATTTTTTTTTTGAGTTTATGATGGCTTGTGTTTACTAGTTACAATATTGCATGTCCGAACCCTTCATATTGGTTGACTGTATTTTGGGTATACTACTTATTCTAGGTGTTTAAATGCTTATCAATTACAATTGCACATTGAATTATTGCTTTTACTATAATATATAAACTATACCCCTTTAGTATATTATATAAACTCTCTTTGAAGCAAAAGCTGCATGGTCGACTTGGTATTGAGAATGATCTTGCATTTCAAATTTCTACTCTCATGTGTTTTTGTTTCTTTTGGATGTTTTTTCTATTTATAAAAAAAATGGTATTATAACAAATGATAATACAAGTCAGATCATCATTCCAGAGGATTTGATATCCTCCCTTACGACATCCTTCCTCCTCAATTGGAGGCAACCTGCTTTTTGCTTGGAACACGGACAAGTATTTGGTAATCTGTCATCCTTCATCCGCAGAACATGTCCTAGCCATTTCATCCTTTCTCTCATTATATCCCTAGAAAGCGGCATTGAACCATATTTTTCGTACAGAATAATGTTTGAAATACGGTCTGTCAGCCGGGCACCCAGGAACAATCTGTATGCAGTTTCTCTGGAAAACATCTAGTATGTCTTCGTCCGTTTTTAGGAGCGCCCATGCTTCAAAGCCATATTTGACCACTGTCATCACTGTACTTTCCAATATTCCAGTCTTGGTTCGCAGACCTTACGACACCCTCTGTCCTTACGACAACCTCTCACCGCATTTGGAGACGACCTGCTTTTCGTTTGGCCCTAAGCGGTTGGCCAACAAGGAAGATGCAAAAAGTGTCCTAACCATCTCATCCTTTTTTACATTATAGCCCTAGAAAGCGGGACTGAACCACACTTTTCTTACAGCCTACTCTTTGAGATACTGTCAGTCAGTCAGGTACCCAAAACAATCCATTGGCAATTTCTATGGGAAAAAATCTAGCAGATTCTCCTCCGTTTTTATGGAGTGCCCACGCTGAAGAATCATATACTTCAGAGATCACGCTTCAGAAGCACAGGATGGCTGGCCCCCAATTTCTTATTCACTTCCTGGCCAAAGGGCCTTGAAACAGAGATCAGCACCGCCGGTTTGAACTTAAATGGTCTAGTGCCGTATTGTTTACCTTACTGGAGGATTATATAATAGCTGATCAACAACAAAAAAATTCTGATAGCTGATCAAAAATTGATGGCCAGGATTTTTCTCCCTTTTAAATATTTTTTCTCTCATGAGAAATAAATAATATTATTAACCCATTTAAATAAATAATTTTATCCTCATACACACACAAATGGAATTGTAAAGCCCAGCAGTAATGTAATTGCAGCAATGCTAATTTAATGGCATCAATTTAATTAGTTGGCTGTGAAATAAAACAATTTTATCCTCATATACACACGTATGGAATCGTAAGGCCCAACAATAATTTATTTGCAGCAACGCTAATTTAGTGGCATCAGGTTAAATAATTGGCTGTGAAACAAAATAATTCTTATGCTCCTACGCACACAAATATAATCGTAAGGCCCAGTCGTAATATAATAGTAGCAATGCTAATTTAACAACATTAATTTAACTAATTGATATTGAAACAAAATAATTTTTATCCTCATACACACACAAATAGAACCTTAAGACCCAACCGTTATTTCACCTGTTGTTTTGGAATGGTCTCGAGCTCATAGCATTTGCTTTCAAGCAGTCAAATTTTTTATATAATTGCTATAACAGCAATTTCTGTTCTTTTTCAATTTTCTTTATTGTTTGTATGATTATCAATTCGGCAACTTAATCACTCGCGTCAAATGGATTTGATTCCAGGTTGGGTTTCTGCAACGCTGTGAAGGGTCATATTATAGAAGTATGTCCATTCTCAAGTCAGCAATTATCTCTGTAATATACTAAAATCTAAATGGTAAGAAATGAGGGGAATTTCGTTTTTATGAAGGGAAACTAACGATCACTTCATTTTCTTTATTCAAATCGCTGCTGATTATTATTGTTTTTTTTCTCTCTATTCAATTTGCTGTTGATTGTTCATTTTTTATGCATTTGTGTACCATTTTTCTTTTTTCCTTTTTTCTCTTTATTCAATTTATTGCTGATTGTTTTTTTAATCTCTATTAAATATGCTGCTGATTGTTTTTTATGTATCTGGTCTATTATTTTTCTTTTTTCCTTTATTCAAGTCACTGCTGATTATTTATTTTTATTTATTGTTTTGTTTTCTTTTGTTCTTTATTCAATTCGCTGCTGATTATTTATTTTTTATGTATTTTTTTTTCTTTATTCAATTCGCTACTGATTATTTATTTTTCATGTTTTTGTATTATTTTTCTTTTTTTCTTTATTCAATTTGCTGCTGAATATATATTTTTAATATATTTGTATTTTTCTTCTTTTTTTTACAGACTGGAACACTAACTGAAGATGGTATGAATTTCAAAACCATGCTTCCTTCTCGAGTGGGGAAGTTCGATTATGAAGTATCATCGCACCAGAAAAGTATGATAGCTTCAGCCAATAGAGAAGATGACGAGCCTTTTCCGAAAATTCTAGAGGGCATGGCCACTTGCCACTCTTTAACTTATATCAATGATAAACTGTGTGGTGATCCTCTGGAAATACAGGTGATGGTTAATCATTTTATTTCACTAGTATATCTTTTTCTTTTGTTCACTAAAAGATTACAAATCAATTTTAATAAATCACTTTAAATTCTAAGGTACGAAAATTTTGATGGATTTAAGGTGATATCATTAAAATGCTTGCGAATTTCAAAAAATTGCTGACTAAATTTTCTAAGGCCATATTCTGCATTTTAACTTAACCTTCACACAGAGTACACGGGCCTTTGGCTAAGGAGCTGAGCTGCTATAGTGCATCCTGTCACTCTGGGTACTTCAGCACGGCTTGAAAACTAAGCTAAGTTTGGTCGTACATTTGTTCCTTATAAAAAAGTGTATTGCTCTGTGACCCCCTTCAACCCCAGGTATGACCTGTTTCTTTAAATATCAAATTTGCAAATGAATTCTGAATTCTCGTTTTAAATAATGTATTGTTAATACTAAGAGTAGAAATACTTCGAATCTTCTAAATTAGAATTGAAAAAGTGGCTTAGAAAAATTCAAGAAGGCTGTAGCAAAAAAATAGATAAATATCTAAATGGAGAATTAATTTTGTCTATGACGTTATTATCTGTCAAAACAACACATTATCTTTACTGTCCCGTAGGTAGAACAGATGCCATATTCTGTTGGTATGGCACGTGATAAAATTTGGTTGCCATCGTACCAAGACTGGACTACCTTAAAAAAAACAAAAAAAAAAAACAACTATTTAATTTTTCCAAGGAATATTGGAGAGTACAGTGTTGAAAAACGTCAAAAAAAATCCTAAGACACGATTTCGAAATGGAGGATGTAATTTCAGTTAGGAAAGTCTATTTTATTAAGGAATTGATTTAGTTTAATTTATTTAATCTGTATTTGTGTATAGATTAAACTTAAATTGTAAAAATCTATTTAATATGTATATCAAAAATATTTCCGATATAGTTTTATGTTGTTTAGATGTATTTTTTAACAAATAGGAGCGAATTATCGGAATTAAGAAATAGGAATTATTAAAAATAGGAACGAATTATAATTATAGACCATTTCAAAAATAGAGCAATATCTATTCCGAAAGAATTGACCTAAATAGACTTCGATAGCGGATCTCAGGCACTCAAAAATTTTCTTTCGAAAAACAAGTATTCAATTTACCTTTGTATTGTATCAGATTAACGACACTTCTTGACTACTAAGGTCCCTGCGTCGGCCCTGCAGTGCATCGCTGCAGCATGATTCGATCTCTGGGTCCCGTATTACCAAGCTAAGGTCAATTCAATTTACCTTTGAATTTCAACGTACCTCTATTTAAATTCTAAAGCTCCGGACTTGAAACTCCTGAGGTCAGGGATTCGACTCCTGGCGTTGTTGGTTATTTGGTTTGGAACGAGGATTAGTGGTTTGACTCTGTAAGCTCAGCCAAAGCCGATCTAGCTTTAAAGGGGTACCGGGAGTAATTTTGGGGAATTACAAGGAGAGCATCGGATGATTTGCCCCCAACCCTGCATTGTACTCCCAGCCGAAGGTGTTGAATCAGGAAATCAGTGCCTGCGTAAGTGCAGACCATTGGTCAGCTTGAGAAAATGTTTATTTTAAGTCTTACTAAATATTGAGATATCGGGGATAACCCTCCTCGAAGCATCCGAGGAAATAAGAACCACCAAATACGTGATAACACCTATTAGATTAGGTTTGAAGCAGTAGATTAGCGTAGAGGTCTGCAGTCCTTACTCTTGAGCGCGGGTTAATAATGCCTTAGGATTAGAACTTTAACAGGGAGATGTGAGTTCATTTCATTTTATTTAAATCAAAAATATAATTGAACTTGATTATTCAATATTTAAACTCAATGAAAAAGGAGAAGAAGAAAAAAATATGCAATGGAATTACCCTGTTTTTTTTTATTCTTTATTTCTGCAGATATTGATGGCCAGTGGGGCTACTTATGAACCTCCTAATACTGCTGGCGGACAAACCTATGACGTCCTTGTAGAAACATTTGTCAAATTCAAAAGGTCACTTTCGAGCCAACAGATAGCCTTGGAAAATGTACGTATTTAAATTACTCTTTTTAATCATCCTTTTTAATTTTTAGTTAAGTTTAATATTTGCTTTATTAAATTTAGAATTTTGTTTTATTATTTTTGCTATTAAATAAGAGTTAAAAGTGATTGGTTGGAAACCAGCCTCCCCTCCCCCTACGCCCATCATTTCCCCAGACGTTCCAATCGAAATTCTGAGGTAGCCATTTCGTTCAGCATATTTGAAAGGTGCAGTAACTATGCCTTTATGAATGTCAACCTTTGTAACCATATGTCTTTGTCTATGTAACTATGTCTTCGGGTATATTGAACTAAATCAGGACACACTATATGCATACCGATTGTCAAAAGAACATCTCAGCAATATCTCTGGAATGACAACGCGTCAAGCTGAATCTTTCTGGGCATCATAAGGGGAATGTTAAACTGGTCAAAAGGCAACATGTGAATACTACAACTGCTGTCAATACTGCTGCTACTGCTGTTACTGCTACTACTAATACAAAACTACTACTAGTACCACTGTTCCTATTACTACCACTACTACTATGATGCTAGTACTATTAAGACTAAGGGTATGAAGTTTAGAGTTTTTAGAGAATATAGAGTGTAAATTTAAATTAAATCAAAACACACTATGTTCATGCAGATCGTCAAACGAGCGTATCTCAGCAATGGATTAGGGAATTAAGTTGGAAGATCAATTATCCAAGGGCAGTATGTGCATGGCACTACTAATGATGTTACCACTGCTTATACTGCTACTACAACTACTCCAACTATCACCTCCATTACAACTACTACTAACGCTAAGAGTAGTAAGATGTAATTTCAGGAAGTGAAGAGGGAAAAGTTCAACTAAGTTAAACCACAGGATGGATATACAAGTTATCAAAAGGGTATATCGGCAATACTGGCTAATTGTATTAAACTGAAACTTCCAAGTCTTGATAAGGGGGATCTTCAACTGACCAAAAAGACAACATGTTAATACTACTGCTGCTAGTAGTGTTACTAGCGTTACTATTATTAATGACACTACTAGGCCTACTGCTAGTACAGTTAGTACTCCTACTACTATTACTGCTCTGACTACTCTTACAACTATGGCTAAGTGTATGAAGATGGAACTTTCAGGGAATATTGAGGGGAAGAGTTGAATTGGATCACAACACGCTGTCTGCATGCAGGTTGTCCAAAGGCATTAGCAATCAGGGCGTGTCCTGAGCCTCTTTTCATTTGGGGGTGGGGCGAATTCCGCTGATTTTACTGAATCACTACCTGATTTCTTCCAAATTTTCAGCAGAAATCAGGAATTTGCAAAATTTCTGCCGATTTTGGAAAATTTTTGCCGAAATTTTTGCCTTCGGTAAAAATTTTACCGAACGCCAAAAAAAGGTGGGAGCGGTCCACCCCCGCGTCGGGATGTCCCTATTAATAATATCTTCAGAGCGACCTGGTGTGTGAAGTTGAAATTTACAGTGCTTGTTGTGGGGGATGTTAGAACACCCAAAAGACATTATTTGCATCTTACTACTGCTACTAATCTTACTACTGCTACTGCTACTAATTTAAGGCTACTACTAATTCCACTGCTACTACTGCTACTTGTTAGTTCATCATTATCTAGACCAGATAAATTTTGTGTACCCCCTCTTTCGAATGGTAAACTCTCTCCGCCATCTTAGACCCCGTTGAGTCTCTTGCGGACTCGTTGGGATTCACCTGGATAACTTTGAGAATTATTAGTATAAACGCCAATGGTTAATAATAAGCTTTTCAAGGAAATTTATTTGAATATTAAATTTTCGCTTCTGAAGTACAAATCCGACATTAAAACCAAGAATTTAACGCTAAAGCGTTATAACGCTTAGACGTTATAACGCTTAGATGTTATAACTCTTAGAAGTTATAACGCTTAGCGTTAACAAGGCTTATGCTTTATTAAAGCTGTGCATTTCTTTGGCACAAATCTGAACGTGGTGTGGTTCGGGCATTAGACTTCCACCTGTTGTGGTATTTTATGTTTATGGTGATTTTTTTTATTCCCCAAATATGCTTCAAATTAGCTTTTCCTATGTGAAGGGCAAAAATGTCTTCCTTTTTGAAAGAACAAAAAGTTACGACATTTCCCACCGAAAAAACAAAAGTACTATATTCTCAAAATATATAATTTTGTTTATACAGGAAGGATTGCCATAGGAACGCGAGAGTAGGATAAATCAATAACAAGAATTTAAAAGTTTTAGGACATTTCTAATTGTCGAAAGGACGTTTCCAGTATGAAAGTTAATTGCCAATTTAAATTGTCAGTCCTAATTCAAAGTAGCTTATGTTATCTAGTATCTTATGCTAAAATTAAAAGGGTTTAAAAATACCTGATAATCTGTTGGTTCTTCTTGATCTTAATGACCATTTTGATTATTCTACTTTTTTTCCTTTTTTTTTTTTTGCAAAACCCTGTAAATTTTAATGTTCATTTGTATGTTTTCTTTTGAAAGAAATATGAAATTTGTAATTTTTTACACCCAGAAATTTGCTTTTAGCGACCGTTCTAAGAAAATATAGCGCTACTTTGACTAATGAAGAATTAATTTAAAATTTACTGCGATTAACATGATTTAGTATGATATTAATGGTATATGTATATTAATGTGATATATATGATATTAATGTGAAATATTAATATGATTTATTATGATATTAATGTGACATTAATGATTTAATATGATTAATATGAGAAAATTTAATCTGATTTCTATTTGATTACTGTGACGGATGTGGAGTGTTTAAAGACTTTTTGGGGCAAAAGAATTTCAAAATATGAGCTTCAAAAATCCTAAGATTTTATTCGTTAACTCTTTGCTTACAAGGCAAAAAAAAACAAAAAAAAACTATACGTTCCGAAATTTGCTTTTTGTATATATACAGATCTTGTTTTTAGCCTTATTTTTTTTTTATTTTTTATTATTGGTTCCTTAGTGACAGGCCAATATTAATTGTGCATTCAGTTAGGGCCTTCGAATAAAGTTAAATTACTCAATCAATATCTTCGAGACACTTTTTTATTTCTTCTTATATCTTTTTGTTTTTATTTTTACAAAAATGAATTAAAAAGATACAGAGACTAGAAAAAAAACACTATTTAAAAAAAATATAGAGCAAAGCTATATCTTGAGAAAAAAAACGAAGAGAAATTATAATGAACAATTAACTAAGTGTTAAAAGAAACAGATATTGGACTTAAAAAATAATGATACCAAAAATAAACCTGTAATATACCAAAAATAAAATGGATATTCAATTCAAGGTCAAAACGAACGAAACGAACAAAATGATATATGAACCGCGAAGTTCTCCCTTTGAACCCTAATTATAGTGAAAAACACATACATTAAAATACAGATATTGAAGTTTAAAGAACCAATATTGGACTTAATAAAAAATGATACCAATGATAAACCTATAATGTACTAAAAATAAAACTGATATTCAACTCAAGCTACAACCGATTAAAAATTACAAGATATATGGACCGAGAAATTTCCCCCCCCTTGTACGCCAATTATAGTTAAAAATAATTATTTTAAAAGACAGATATTGAAGTTTAAAGAAACAAGCATTGGACTTAATAAAAAATTATACCAATAATAAACCTATAATGTACCAAAAATAAAACTGATGTTCAACTCAAGCTCAAAACGAATTAAAATTCAAAAATTACAAAATATATGAACCAGGAAGTTTCCTCCCTTGTACCCCAATTATAGTTAAAAATACATATATCAGAAGACAGATATTGAAGTTTAAAGAAACAGATATTGGACCTAATAAAAAATGATGCCAATAATAAACCTATAAAGTACCAAAAATAAAACTTATGTTCAACTCAAGCTCAAAACGAACAAAAATTACAAGATATATCAGCTGGGAAGTTTCCTCCCTTGTACCCCAATTAAAGTTAAAATACATATATTAGAAGACAGATATGGAAGTTTAAAGACACAGATATTAGACTTAATAAAAAATGAAGACAGCAATGAACTTTTAATGCACCAAAAATAAAACAGATTATCAGCTCAGCCTCAAAACGAAGAGAAATTACTAGATATATGAACTGTGAAGTTTCTCGCTTGTATCCCAATTATAGTTGATAAAAAAGTATTAAAATACAGATATTAAAGTTTAAAGAAACAGATATTGGACTTAATAAGAAATACAAAACCATAAATGAACTTATAATGTACAAAAAATAAAACAGATATTCAACTCAAACTCAAAACGAACAGTAATTACTAGATTTACTAACTAGGAAGCTGCCCCCCTGGTACCCCAATTATAGTTGAAAAAAATGTATTAAAGGACAGATATTCAAATTTAAAGACATAGATATTGGGCTTAATAAAAAATAAATTTTTCTAAATAAACCTAAATTTTTCTTGACCTAAAGACTTCTAAGTATTTGAACTTTTCTTTTATAAATAACATTATAGACTTACCCTTTTACCCCCTTGTCCTAAGGGCAATATGGTAACGACCTTGCTACACCTAGTGAATATAAAAATACTCATTTTATTACACTTCTGTCTTATGTGTTTACATAGGGTGCGTAAAAACATTGTTTTTGTGATTAATCTAATTTTTTTTTGCTCAATTTTTGGCACTTCCTTGACATCCTATAACCAGGGGTGCAAATTATCTGTAAAATATAACAAATTGTAGTAGGAATTGAGACAATAGTGAGATTTTGGGATTGGCATGGGGTTTAATTAATCATCCTCCTACTCGGCTAGGACTTGTGCAATCCAACCTCTAAAGGTTTTGTCAAAGTAAAATTCGAACGGTACACCAAAATACTCGAAATGATAATGCTCTAAGTCTGATAAATTTTGATAGATTTTTGACAAAAGTAAACAATGATAAAAGTTTGATAAATTTTGAAAATTAAAGTTTTTATTCCTAGCCATGGGAAGATCTAATACTTGTCTTCACCTGTCTAGGTAATTAAAAAAAAGTGAACCTGTCCTTAGAAAGGGTTATTTAGCTGTTTGTCTAAATAGTTGTGTTGGAAATGGTAATTTAAAAGTGATTTATTATTCAAAATATTTAATAAACAACTAATTTGAACAATCGAACAGAATGTTAACCCTATTAATCTTAATAATTAAGATTTAACTATTTATCTAATAATAATTAAAAGTTAGATTTTAAATAAATTGAACAATTGACCAGAATGTGAACCATATTACTCCTAATAATAAAAGGTTAATTATTTATCTATAAATAACTAAAGCTAGTTGGATTCCAAATAATTACAATTTACTTATTTATATAAATATTAATCTAAATGATTATATTTAAAATGGTAATTTTGAAGTGATTTATTATTAACAATATTAAATGGACAACTAAACGGAACAATTGAATACAGTGTTAGCCATATTAATCTTAATTCTAATAAAAACATTATACTATTAAATTTAAACGTAAAATTCATTTCTCTTTGGTTAACTTTACTCCTTAAATTATTTTTTCTGAGTGGTTGTTATTGTCAAAGTGTTTAGTAGACAAATTTCTATCAAATAGGTATATTTCTGATCTGTTAAGTTTCATTTTTGTTTTTATAAGTCAATGAAACTATTTCAAATTCGTGTATGTAAGAGTACAAAAAACATAACAATTAAACCCCCCTCCCTCCCCTTACCCAGTGGGGTCAGTTGCCAGAAACCAGGGAAATGAAAATATGAAGCACACAATAAAAGAAAAAAAACACAACCTGGTAATTATTGGCAAATAATCAGTCTAAATCATGTAGAAATAAATAACTAATTCCTACATGATTTTTATTAATTTAAATAAAGGAATAAATAACTGCCAATTAAAAAGAGCATATAACACTACGTGTTTTTAAACATCCAGAAAATGAAACCGAACTCGTTTTAAAAAATCGATCATTGCATATAATAAAAACAAAAAGAGTATTAATAAAATATTTCTAAGCTACAAGTGAAGAATCATAATATGATAAGCCAATGTAGCAATAACTATTTATAAGTTTAGATTAACATTTAGAAATTCTACCACCAAACACTTAAAGGTGACAAAGAAATGACCGCTCCCTACCACAACCGGAAGTGTTCACTGAAGGGAAACCAAAGGGTTCACTCTATGTAACATTCTGTCAGGGAAGATTCTCCAGGGTAAGTATGGAGTACGCCAAAAATTCAAGGGTGTTACAGGCCATGTGAAAGCAATCTTTTATTATGATTTTTTTTAGTGACTAAACCGACTAAGTTTAATTATGTCTATTAAAATTGTATTTATGCATTAGTTGTTGCTTTTATTGTATTTTTGTAATGGGTGACATAATTTATATAACAATGACTGACATGATAAATACCCAATTGTATTTCCTTTGTCCCGTTTCTTTGCTTTTTTTATGAAGTTAAGTCCTCTGGCAATTGATTATCTCAACAACGGTTTAATAGTATTATTAACATTATTTTTTCATTATTTATTTTGATAATTAATATTATTATTACTTCTATTATTAATAATATGTTTTTAATAATATACTGATAATAATAAACATTAATATTATAACAATTATAATAATATAATATATAATAATAATCATATTAATGATGTATTAATATATTATTAATGTATTATTGACATATTGTTAATAATATATTAATGTATATTTTTGTTATTGTTAATAATAATATTATAATTTTACTATTAACATTATTTTTTAGGGATTGTCAAGTGAAGCGAATAGTGAACATGTTATTGGTATAGTAAAGATATTCCCATTTGCATCCAGTATCCAACGAAGTGGAGTCGTAACTAAAACGTTAGATCAGCCCCTCTTTGACTTCTTCTGCAAAGGATCGCCAGAGACAATAATGTAACTCTGCACTCCAGAAACCGGTTGGTTCACATTCTATGAATTGGATTAAGGCAGGATCTACATTACACGATAAAATCATGTCTGCACAATAGGGATATAGAAAATCCCTTTTCTGAGATTTTTCCGAAAGATTTCTGAAAAAAAAGTAATAAATGTGGGAGGTCTAGGACCATGTTTTCAGGTCTAGGACCGTTGCTTTGTGCACAATAGTGATATTGAAAATCCCTTTTCTGAGATTTTCCCGAAAGATTTCCGAAAAAATAATAAATATGGGAGGTCTAGGACCATGTTATCAGGTCTAGGACCGTTGCTTTGTGCACAATAGGGATATAGAAAATCCCTTTTCTGAAATTTTCCCAAAAGATTTCCAAAAAAAAGTAATAAATGTGGGAGGTCTAGGACCATTTTTTCAGGTCTAGGACCGTTGCTTTGATAGAGTTTAAAAGATAATAAGTTAAGAGAATACCAAATAGCTATTCTTGTTTATCAATGTTTGAATCAACAATTTACTGTAGCACCAAGGTGCCTGTGGCCAACACAACTACGTACGTTTCTCTTCCATCCCAGTCTTTTCAAAGCCTCCCTCTTGATTTGAGTTGTTTTTAGTAGTAGAAAGTAATGCCTGAGTCGATATTCGCGGAACTGCTTTTGAAAAATTTTGAGGTGGAACTCTTTATCATTGTTGTGAAACTAGGAATTGTCGGGGATGTCTGAGGGTCGGAGTATTTTACGAGTATCTCTGTTCTCACCTTTTGTAGGACCACAGATGTTAATTTTCTCCCGGAAGGTATATTGGCTGCAGAAAATGTCAGTCATTTCAAGAGTAGTTTGAAGCGTTGCCTTCTGGAAAATTGTTAATAATTAATTGTTTTTATTTATAGGTGAACTCTGAATATATAGTATTAGTAGGCTCTGAAGATGAAAACAACCATTATATACAGTCCAATAGGTTTCTTTGATGTATGTTGACTGATGATGTAGATGCTGTTTCCGTTAATTAGTTCATTTATCTCTTCCCCTGTTATACTTCAATTAAAGAAGAGAGAGAGAGAGAGAGAGAGAGAGAGAGAGAGAGAGAGAGAGAGAGAGAGAGAGAGAGAGGGAGAGAGAGAGAGTTTAAAACTAAGCTTGCTTGAGTTTCTTAGGGAATCTAAATGATATGGAGAAAGTTACCAATACTATGAAAGACTATTTAGAGTCTGATGAATGAGTATTTTATTTTATTTAATATTTTCCTACTCCTTAAAGGACATGGAGGGTGGGTGCAAGACGTTGGGTGAAGTGGAGATGTTAAAAGTAGAATAGCTAAGACCCAGGGCTTTTTTTCACAGTCGAAAAAAGTTTGGAAGAATTAGAAGATAGTTCTGCAAGCCAAGATTAGAATATTGGAAGCTACAGCGATGACAGTGGTCAAACATAGTTCTGAAGCATGGGCGCTCCGAGAAACGGAGGAAGATTTGCTTGATATTTGCTAGAGAAATTATCTACGGATTGTTTTGGGTACCCGGCTGACTGACCGTATTTCAATCAGTAGATTGTACAAAAATGTGGTTCAATCCTGCTTTCTATGGCTGTAATGAGAGAAAGCTGAGATGGCTAGGGCACGTTCTCCGGTTGAAGGATGACAGATTGCAAAAAAGGTTCGACCGACAGTCTAGGGCTAAACGGAAAGCAGGTCGCCCTCGGTTAGTTTGGGAGGAAGTAATAAGAAAGCTTTAAGGGAATTGAGAGTTTCCTGGTAGGAGATAAAGAGGGAGGCTTTGGATACATTTCGACGGAGAAGGAGTCTGTGTAGCTGTGTTGCCCCCATGTGGCTAGGTGATGCGGCGAGTTGTAAGTAGTAGTAGTAGTAGTAGTAAAAAGGACGTCCTATATTTTGAGTGGATTTTATGGTTTCAGATAAGTGCTAGTTTTTCAGAATTGTTTGTTTTTATTAGTTTTAGGTCAACTTCAAACTTTATTACTATAAGAAAAACTTTGCTTTTGAATAAATCTGCATAAACTAGGACCATTACTCATGAGACTGAGGTGTCGTGTCGACCCTGGTAGCAAACTTGTTAGATTTTTCAACCATTCTAAACGAAGTGGCTGTTTTAAAACCAATTTAATAGCAAGGAAGCTTTACAAAGGTTCCAGATGACGAAAATGGCAGGGGAGGGGCTGTTTGTCCTCAAATCACTCTTAGTCTTTTGAAAAGGCAGCAAAATTTCCTTTTCCAAAAAAATCACAAATTTTATAATCACCGTTTCTACACAAAGTGGCTGGGGAAAATACGAGTAATATATTGGAGACACGTTATTCTTTGCTAAGTCAGTGCCATTGCATTGCCTCTATTGACACTTTCGTTGGCATTCTAGGTTCACTGAAGTTTTCAAACTCACCTAATATCTTTGCTTGCTTAAGTTCGTTTAAATAATTAATTACCGTTTTCTGTCATAGCTTAGCTTTATTCACAAATCTCCTCGAGACTTGGATGTTAAAGTTAGAAATGTTTATTTTACAGTTTTGAAGAATTTTCCTCAAACCATATGTTGGTTTGCTATGTAAGGTCATCGTATTATATCGTATTAATTCATTAAATACCATTTTCTGTTATAGTTCAGCTTTGTTCACTACTTTCGCCAAAAGTTCGAGTAGTTGTTAAAGTTAGTATTGTTTGTTTTTACAGTTCCGAATAATTTTCATCAAACCTTAAGTCGGTATGCTCAAAAAGGTTATCGCATTATAGCAATGGCACATCGTTCAATAAAAAAGAACTATGTGAAAGTGCAAAAAATGCAGCGTGAAGAATTTGAAGAGAATTTGACCTTCCTTGGTCTGATTATTATGGAAAATAGGGAGAAAATGGAAACAATGGAAGTAATAAAAGAACTGGAAATGGCTGATATTCGCACTGTCATGATTACAGGTACGTTCTAGTTAACCAGTTATGTTTGTCAACTTTGACACTTATGTATCAGCTATTCGGCAGTTTTGTTTATGACCTTCAACGTCTATGTTTAATTGACCTTTTTTTTGGTCTGATTGTCCGTAAAAAAAGGGAGAAAATGAAACAAAGGAGCTAATGAAGGAACTGAAAATGGCTGATATCCATGCTGTCATGTTTACAGGCCCGTTTCGGGTAAATACTTTTGCTTTATGACCTTTTGCAATTGTGTTGACAGTTATGTTTAAGTGGCTCTTTTGATCTGATTCTCACGGACCAAGGGAGAAGACCGAAACAAAGGAATTAGTAAAGGAACTGAAAATGGCTGATATTCGTACTGTCATGTTTACTGGTCAGTGCTCAAGAAACATTTATGTTTTATGACCTTTGACAATTGTATTTCTGATGGTTTTGGGTTGTGTTCTATTGACTTCTTCCGATCTGATTATCATGAAAATTTTGAAGAGTATGGAAACAAAGAAAATGATAAGGGATCTAGAAATGGCTGATATTTGTACTTTCATGAGTACTGGTACATTTTGAATAAGTATATCTTATGATATAATTTAAGTTTTTAGTTCTCCAGCCCCAAATCCAGTAAGCCATGTGATTTTGCAACCATTGCGAAATATAATAGTCACACCTGAACAAGTACAGTCACAAGACGACCCAGTACCAACAACAAAACAAAACATTTCAAGGAAGAAAGGAGGACAGAACAAAAGTGATCACTGATGCATCAATTAAGGCCAAGATTTAAGCTGTCTTTGCTACAAGAAAGCAAATAGGAGGTGGCAAAGAAAAAATGAAGCAACCAAAGCAAAGGAGTAGGCTGTGAAGAGAATTGTTGAGAAGACAGCACTGAGGCTGAAAATAAAACTGAAAAGATTCAGGCAGTGACTGTTGACGACAACTCAGACAGTTTTCTTGGGTAAGATAGTGAAAAGGATTTCGGACTTAGTTTTGATTTGGATTGCAGTTGGCAACTTTGTAAAAGTCATCTATGAGGGCCATTAGGGAGAAAGTAGAACCTACTGCAGGTGTCAATGGGATGCCTATGAGTGGTGGGAGAGGCAATGTGTTAAAGTGGCTGGAACAACCAGATCATATGTACTACATGAAAGAGGGTTTAGGGTAAAAACCCTTGGTACATGGACAGTGTCTGATCTTGGAAAAGTGTTTTGACTAAAATGTATCTTCTTCAAACAGGGACAGCAGGTTCTTAATCTTGGACCTGATGCAGATAGTTGGGATTGGCTGACTGCAATCTTATAGCCAAGTCTATTTAAATATGATTACTCTTTTTCACAATACATGTCAGTGATAAAAGCTGTCCATGATTGAGATACTTAAATTTTAAGATCCTTTGTCCAAGGTTGGGCAATAGCCTATTTTCCAGGCTGAAACTAAAATTTAGCAATTACAATTATGCCTCTACTATTAATTTTATGTGCATTTAAAATAGTTATCATTGCAGATGGGTGAAATATTCAAACTAATGAAATACTTATTAAGAAAAGTTGGGCTGAGTAAGCAGAGAAAATCAATTTTCCAGGTGGCATAATAACTATAATTCATTTCTGCCGATGTCTGAAATAGGTCTTCTCCTGTAATTAGACACCTCCTAGTTATTATACCTCCAGTGGTTTTATGACAAATAAGGAAGCACATTAATTGACGTCGATATTAAATTCACAATTTAACAGTTAGGAACTTCAGAATTTTCAGAACCTTCCGTTTCAAATAACAAAGCTATGTCACGGAATCAAAACCTCAATATTTATAAACACCTCCTTATGGCAAGAACTCAAGAAATATTGATTCTGCGCTATACCAAGATGTTTTGAAATAGAGAGCTCCTTAAATCTCAAGTTCCTAACAGGATTTTAATCTGGTCTCTGTTCAAAAGACAATTGTCTATTCAGTGACAATTGAATAGGTAACGAAGATAGCGGTAACGCCACTATCCTCGGCTGGTGGCGTCACGACACTTAGTCGGTGGTCGACCGGGCCTTTCAGTGGTGGCGTTCGATGTATGCACCTGCGTGGAGGAGGCGCACACTTTTAAGGCTAGTACTTATGCTAGAAAGACTCGCACAAGTTTTCAAAGAGGAGCTTTGGAATTTGAGCCCTTCCTTGCACGTTTCCAAGAAAAAAAAAATCCTATTTCTAAGAAAACTCAGGTATTTGAGTTCCAAATGTGAATTATCAAGTTTTTTTTCATTCAATTCTTGTTTATTACTTTTTATTTATATATTTTATTTTAGCTATCTTTTGTTTATCTTCTACTCTAAAACTACATTATTTATTCATGCTGAAGTTTTTGTTTTCTTTCATTGAAAAAATTTGGCTATTTTAAGGTTAATGTCGCGGTTTCATTGGGACAGCCTCTTAGACGACAACGTGACAGTCCAGACACTGCAATAAAATCACCCGTTCTGTCAATAGTAACCACCCGATCACATAATCAAAAAACCTTCGTCTTGAGAGGTAATAAAAGTAGGGATATTTAATGACACTTGTTGTCAAATCCGCAGTCAAAGGATAAGTTTCGAGCAGGTATGAAAATAATTCAATAAAGTGATATTTTTCTTGTAAAAAGCCAAGGAGAAAGCTTGCCTATCATTCCAGTTCTTAACAGGGACTGGGAGTGAGTACGTCTAAATTTAAATTTCACTTTCCTCGAAAAAAGCAAACAATGTAAGTAGAAAATGTGTTCAAAAGTAGTAAAAAAAACAACAGAATGTTGTATAAACATTGTAATAAAATACAAGATCCCTAAATTCCTTCCCAATCAATAACGTCGGCTTTGAATTTCACAGTCGGGGGGGGGGGGGGGGTCCGTAACGGTAAATTGAGTACGCCTGTATTAAAATTGCTGAACATTTTTCTATACTTTGAAAAGGAAATACATATGAAGAGAATAACAAACGAATAATATTGTAAATACGTTTCAAGCAAAACTCAAATTTCATTTGATAAAACAAAACTCAAACTCAAACAAAACTCAAATTTCATTTGATAAAACAAAACTCAAACTCAAACAAAACTCAAACTTCATTTGATTAAACAAAACTATAAAAAACTCGAAAAAACAAAGCTCAAATTGTATTTGAAAAGACAAAATTCAAATTTCATTTGATAAAACAAAACTCAAACTCAGACAAAACTAAGAAAAAACTCAAAAGAACAAAACTCAAATTTTCATTTGATAAAACAAAACTCAAATTTCATTTGATAAAACAAAATTCAAACTCAAACAAAATTCAAAAAACTAAAAAAAAACTCAAATTTTATTGTATAAAACAAAACTCAAACTCAAACAAAACTGAAATTTCATTTGATAAAACAAAACTCGAAAAAACTAAGAAAAATAAACAACTCAAATTTCATTTGATAAAACAAAACTCAAACAAAACTCAAATTCTATTTGATAAAAAAAACTCAAACTCAGTTAAAACTAAAAACAAACTAAAAATAACAAAACTCCAATTTCGTTTGATCGCCGGATCTCCAAGGATGAGGGCTATAAGTTAAATGGAAAGAATATATCTTTGCCATGAGCAGTCACAAATGTTCAATGAATAGTAAACAACAAAACTCTGAGACAACTGACTTTTTATTATTATTTTACCTTAATTAAAAATTCCTCAATAAAAGTTCTGTCCAAGGAACATTGGAATGAAGGGCTTTAGGAACTCCCTTGATCGTGGCCACCATTGCATATTAGAAATTGAATGGGCTACAATAAGAGAACAATGCTAATGATAATAATTTATTTTTAATCTAACAAAAAGCCGAAAACTGTTTAAAAAAACGGACATCTTTAGCAACCAGCGAACTTGGAAGTATACCATCCACGGTGCTTTGTGTTGGGTGAGGAAAAAGATATTCGTATATTCATATATCCGTATATTTCGTACAGATATTCGTAACTGAGACAAAAGATATTCGTATATTCATATATCCGTATATTTCGTACAGTTATTCGTAACTGAGACAAAAGATATTCGTATATTCATATATCCGTATATTTTGTACAGATATTCGTAACTGAGACAAAAGATATTCGTATATTTTTACTAAGTTGAGGGGTTATTAAACCAGGGGTAATTAGGGGTTATATAAATTGAGCCTGTTTTTGTGAATTCGTTCCGACAAGTTATCCCATGAAGAAAAGGACTGTTCCCCCCCCTCTCCCTCCCTTTCTTCTCTCTTTCTCTTTCAACAACCTGCCCCCTCCCTCTCTCTTACCTACTCCACCTGTTTTTTACAGTATGTTGTAATCTATCTATCTATATATATAAAAATAAGTTGTCTGTGTTTGTGTCGAGTGACGTCATGTTTGTGTGTCGACTGACGTCATGTTTGTCGACTGACGTCATTATAAGGATTGAGCTGTATGTCGTCATGAAGTTGTTTGTCGAATGATGTCATATTTGTCAACTGATGAAATTACAGACCGGGACACCAATGACGACCGGGATGCAGGGAATATAAATGAAGACCGGGACACTCAAAGAGAAATTACAGACTGGGACACCCCGTTCGAGGGGGCGCGAAGCGCCCCCTCCAACTAGGTGTTGGGGTGTTGCGAAGCGCCACCCCAACAGCTAGTGTAGTATAAAGGTTAACGTCACGTAACATACCAACATTGTTTTACGTTGTAAACAACCACGTTGGGGGTTGTTTTTCCACCACTCCTTCCTTAGAAGACAAAATGACAGCGCTTGATTTTGCAGGAGATAGCTTAGACAATAGGAGATAGATTTTTTGTTTTGTAAGTATGAGCGCCATTGTCTGGAATATATTCTTGACTACAACAGCTTTTTTATGTAAAATAATCCTGATTCTGATTAAAATAATAATAATATTAAGGGAGAAAACCCACGAAATTTGCAGGAATTAGTTTGACGCTTGGTGTTTATCATAGAGATTTAAAAATTAATCAACTCTAAACTCTTGCTCTTTCTGTCATTTCTCTCTCACTCACACTCACTCTCTCACTCACTCTTTCTTGCAATTTTATAGTAAGTTAAGCTTAACTATACGTTTTGGGTTGCTTTCGACTATCCTTTCATTAGAAGACAAACAATCATATTTCCTTTTTGCAGGAGATAACTTAGACACTGACATATGTGTAGCCCGAAATTGCGGCATGGTGAAACCGAACACAAACATTATCAAAGTAGAGGTTAAAACAGACCCAATCTGGAATGTAAAAAAAAAATTCACTATTATCATTGAGTTCTTTTCTGTTTCCAAGTTATAATTTTGTATACCACGATTGTATAATATGGTTGTTATAAAATGTATATAATATGTATGATATCTATATGGCGATTGGTTTTCAAGCTGTCTTCTTTTTATATATTTTTTTTATTGTAAATAAAAATCTTGGTAAATTAAACATCGTTTAATAAATGGAATGCTACATAATAGTAATAATACGGTAAAAGTAGAAATTTTTTTTCTAGAATAATGAATAAAAGTGAAAATGAGGGGCGTGAAACGGGACTGTTTTTTATGTATCATGGATTTTAGGCCCTTTTTTGGCTTATAATCGTAGATTATCGAGTAAAACAATTACTTCCAAGTTTTTGGTCCATTTTGAAAGCGAATATAAAAAAAAAGTTTTTTTTTTGTTTATTGTTTCGTCTTTTTAGTCTGTTCTAAAATTAAAATAGAACATTTTTTTGTCTTGTCTAAGATCTAAACTTAAGTTGTCACAGTGTTGTTACCTCTGCGCTATCAAGTCCTGTATCATAGTGTATGTTCTATACCTTTTCATGTTTATGTTGTTTTATTTATACATGGAGAATATACAAGACGGGGTAATTTAATGTTGTTATTGGGACTGTCGTAAGTGCATATGTTGAAAAAATCAGGAAGTAATTGAATATTCGGAAGTGCTTGAGTATTCCACAATTACATGCGACAAAAGCACAAAAATACAGGGCGGTGAGCTTATGAAAGGGAGTTAAAAGAAATATCTTCACTATTATATAGTCCAAAATGCGTTTGTAAACCATGTGTCTATCAAAAATTGTGGATAAGAAAAGAAGGTCATAAACATCTTTCAAAAATCTAAAAAGAGTCGTGATTAAGGAGAGGTCTAAAACCACTGAACAACAAGCTCAAAAGTGTAACCAACGTTAATGAAATTTGATCTTAAATGCAAACGTTAATGCAACGTTAATAAACCTAAATGCAACGTTAATGAAATTTGCTCTTAAATGTGTGTAACCTGCTATAGCACAGTGGATTGATGCTCTGCTTGGCAGTACGGGGCACCCGAGTTTGATCCCCGCTGCAGCATTGTTGGGTGACAAGCTTGCTACTTATCCCTGGAAAAAAGACCCAGTAACTGAAACGTCGACTCGACACTCTATGCGCCAGCAATGGCTCAGGAGGGTCTTTATCCTTTTATTTTTATCCTTATGTGTGTGTATGTGTATACTGATTTGAGCTTTAGTCTTGTTTTTCTTATTATTATTTCAATTTGAACAAAAAAAATCTAGTCATAGCATCTTGCTATTATATTTGCTACTTCCTAATAGTGCATTGATGAGAGGCCTAGACCTCTCAGAGGTCTAGAGATCAACCACCCTTTACCGAATAGTTCTAACACATGGGCCTAGTTAGGGATTTCAGCAACAAGGAACAATACTGGTTTCTGCTCTCCCCCCCTCCCGCCACCATTATTACTACAATATAAATATGAAAAAAACTTAGTTTGGTGTCCAATAAAAGGTTTCGCCCAAGGACACTTGTCCTCTTGTCCTTCTCCTTAGCCACACCACAGTGCTAACAATCATTTTGTTTTGAGAATTCTCAGATATTTTAGAAAAGCTTACTTTCAGTTTTTTCAATTTCAGAGTTTAGAAGATGGCGTTGAAGAAAGGTCCCCAACTGAGCTAAGAAGTTTGCTCACCTATACAATGGCAATTGATGGGACGAACTTTGACATAATTAAAGAGGAAATTCCTGAAGCTTTAGAAAATATTTACAGTCGTGGAACAGTATTTGCTCGAATGAAACCAAATCAAAAGCAAACCGTTATTAAAGGATTGCAAGATCTTGGATATGTTGTTGGTAACCCTATATTCTTTAGATTAAAGTATTACAGTACTACATTACCTACAGTACAGAACTACTAGATGACAGTTTCTCAAATAGTAAGCTGTACGAAAAGTGTGGTTCAATCCCGCTTTCTAGGGCTATAATGAGAGAAAGGATGAGATGGATAGGATACGCTATGGGGACGAAGGATGACAGATTGCCAAGGATTGTCCTTGCCGGCCAACCGTCTAGAGCCAAATGAAAAGCGGGCTATCCCTGAATGGGTCGGAGGATGTCGTAGGAAAAGATTTGAGAGAAATAAAAACTTCTTGGGAGGGTGTAAAGACAGGGGTTTTGAAGAGATTGGGATGGAGGGGAGTGTGCGTAGCTGTGCTGGCCTTATGTGGCTTGGTGCTGCGGTGAGTTGTTAGTAGTAGTAGTATTACAGTACTATTACAAACAATTACAATTACAGTATCTTTAAAGTCGTGGTACAAGATTTGCTTGAACGAAGGAAAATCAACCGCAAACCATTATTAAACGGTTGCAAGGTTGCAACAACTCACCGCAGCAACAAACCGCTTGTTGCCATCACAGCTACGCATGCTCCTCCTCCATCCCAATCTCTTCAAAGCCTCCCTCTTTACACCCTCCCAAGAAGTTCCTATTTCCTTTAAATCTTTCTTTATGACATCCTCCCAACCCAGACGAGGATAACCTGCTTTCCGTTTAGCCCTAGACAGTTAGCCGAAATTGACAATCTTCGCCAATCAGTAATCCTTCATCCATAGAACGCGCCCTAACCATCTCAACCCTTTCTTTCATTATAGCCTTAGAAAGCGGGATTGAACCACATTTTTCGTACAGCCTACTGTTTGAAATACGATCAGTCAGCCTGGTATGTCGTATACATAAATATATGTATAAAACTAAAACAAACCAACATGAAGTATATAATGTGCAATTACTTAACATTTACAATGTATAGCTACCTTCGTCGAACCACAAAACTGAGCTCCAAATTGTAAATGCTCAGTAAATTAAATAAATGTAATTCAAATATAAATTAAATATAACTAAATAATTTAGGTAATTTAATCAAATGTTAAGCCTTGTATATGGACAAATATTCGTTTGATTTTGTTGTTTTTCTTAGTTTTCTTTTTTTGGCCTGAGACCTGTTTTTCGTCTTTATATTCATATCTTTGTGTTTTTTGTAACGTATAAAAATAACGTACCCGAATACTGGTGAAGTAAACATTATACAATTAATGGCAAAAGTAAGAGAGATGATAGATAGATGGATAAATAATGCTTGATTGATAAAGAAGCATCGCAAGCTAAAAAAGGTGTCAAATCAAAGAAAAATTACGATCATAGTATAGCTCAAAAATCTAATAATAAGAGAAATAAATTTAGAAATTTTTTTTATACATTATTCCTAATTTTATGTAATAAATAAATGTTTTTTTTATATAAATTTGAGATATTTAATTTAGAAAGGCAGGTTGACATGATGTACGTTTTTAACGTCGTTATAATTTAAGATCATATAAACGAAGACAACCCTTTTGCACTGCTGTTCAAATCTATAAACTACAAATACTAACAACTCACCACAGCACCAAGCCGCCTGTGGCCAACAAAGCTACAATGGTTCTCCGCCATCACAGTCAAATCAAATATTCAAAACCTCTCTCTCTTTACACCCTCGCAGCAAGTTCCCATTTCTCTTAAGTCCTTCCTTACGACATCCTTGCACCCCAACCGCGGACGATCTGCTTTCGGTTTGGCCCTAGGCGGTTGGCCAAAAAGGGAAATCTTTAGCTAATTTAGTCATCCTTCATGTCATCCTCTGTCATCCTTCATCCATAAAACATGTCATAGCCATCTCAACATTACTCTCATTATAGCCATAGAAAGCGGGATTCCAAACGGCAATCCTATGGAGTTCCTGTGAAACTATTTATATTATATTATATATAATAAATATAATATAAATATAAGTGAGATTCTAAAAGCAATCCGGATGTGAAAAATGCAAATTAAGAAGTTAAACAACCGAAAAAAAAGGAATAAAAAAAAGAAGTTATAAAATAAAAGCAGATTCGATATGAAAAACAAACTAATATCTTGCATCTTTCATGTTTTTTCTTCTTTTTGTTTTGAACATCGATTATATTTATTTTTTTTTTTTTTTTGTTTTTTTTTTTAATTCTGCGTTGACGTCTTACTACTTACAGGTGAAAATCCCGAGAGGTTTCTCTTCTTAAATTTCGTTGCCTAAAAATTTTTTCATTTTTTCTTTCTTCTCCTTTTTTGATATTATATTGTATTTATATTATAAATATTTATATTATATTTATAAACATAATATTATATTATAGATATTATATTATTTGTATTTATATTATTTTCGAACTATTTTGAAACTAGCTATATGAATTTCTATTTTATGTTGTTTGGAAATATCCGATATTTTGCAAATTGGATGACGTTCGTGAAATTTCAAACAATGTCAACACTTAATTAATGTCGGTTCAGTAGCTATCGCCAAAACATAGTATAAGTAAAATTCTAATATTAAATTATGAACTTTAAAGCTATCGTAAGTGCATATATTAACAATATTTAGATTTTCTGATGTTTTGTAAAATGACTGGCGTTCGTGAAATCTTAAACATTGTAAAAACTTAAATAATGTAATGTCGGTTCAGTATCTATTGCCAAAACCTACTATGAGTAAAGTTTTAATATTAATCTTAAGCGTGTGACGACACTCGGCATTTAACCATGGGACTTCCAGTGATGCACCGTTCATTTCGGTCAGCTGAAAATTCTCGAAATTTTGTCTTGATAATAAACTTTTACTATTAAGATAAACCTAGATAATATTTATCATTCCTTAATCACCTTAAAATGAAAATTTTCTCACTCTCCAGTTTTCTTGAAAACGTATTTTTAAACTTACACTTGCAATGGACTGTAATTCACGTTGTGCTAAATTGAAGTTACTGCTAAAACCAAGATTTAAAGCGATATAGATTTTTCTGTATTCAGATATGTTTGGCGATGTTTTTAACATGCTTGGCGATGTTTGGCGACAGAGCTAAAGATTGTGGTTCCCTTAAGACAGGAAACGTTACCCTATTATTAACAGACAAAGTTATCCGTGGCTGCACCATTTATTGCCAGCAACTCTTCACTCAAACTAGGCCAGTTCAATTCTAGAATTTAGTTATGCCCTTATAATGTCGTTTTGTGTATTCAAGTACACGGCGACTTCTGTAAATTTTTAGTATTCAGGTAGATGTGACACAGCTAACAATTATGGTGCCCTTAAGGCAGCTCATGTTGGCCTATCGTCAACATGCATAGATCTATCCATCGCTGCATCATTTACGGCCAACTACTCTTCACTCTAACCTATGCCCAATTTAATCCTAGAATATAGTTGTGTCCTTTTAACGGTGTATTCATGGACAAGGTGGATTATTAAAATTTTTCTGTATTCATGTATGTGTGGTGATGGAGCTAACAATTGTGGTGCCCTTAGGGCAGCTCACGTTTGCCTATCATCAACATACACAGATCTATCCATCGCTGCATCATTTACGGCCAACTACTCTTCACTCTAACCTATGCCCAATTTAATCCTAGAATATAGTTGTGTCCTTTTAACGGTGTATTCATGAACAAGGTGGATTATGCAAATTTTTCTGTATTGAGGTATGTGTGGTGACGGGGCTAACAATTGCGGTGCCCTTAAGGCAGCTCATGTCGGCCTATCATTAACAGACACCGAGTCATCGGTCGCAGTACCATTTACAGCCAGCAACTCCTAACTCAAATCTGTGCCTAGTTTAATTCGAGAATGTAGATGTGCCCTTGTAACGTCATTTGGTGTATTCAAGTACATGGCGGCTTATAGTCTGATCCAGTTTGCCTCCGTCATGATATAATACCAGATTGGGACCAATTTGACAGACTTCCAGTTCCTCTATATCGACCTCTTTTTGATAACTTTTACTTCTGCTGTGTTTGGTCGGACAGGCCCCTATCAAGGTTGGTGTTATTTATTTATTTAATTGGTGTATTTATTTAATTGATTAATAAGTATAATTAATGAATCGTTACTGAATTAATTAATAACTATTCGTTAAAGTATTAATTGTTAATTAATTTAAAATTTAGTTTAATTTGTTTGTTTAATCCCTCAAATCAGGGATAATATAAAATATGAATATAAATTTACAAAAAGTTAATTCCACAAATTGAACAAAGTAACGATTTACAATACGCTTAAGAACAATACGTAGAATAACATACTTAAAATAAAACAAAATAATTAATATCTTCAACATTTTTTGAATTATGGAAAAAAGGGAAAATATTATTCATAGAGAGAATATTTTCAAATTTACGCTAAATGTTATATGACTTAGCTAATTCCTGTGGCTCTTTAATTTTAAATCTCATAACTAATTCAGTGCTATTAAAACTAGTGGGAAAATCGATTAAAAACACAATAATGAAAACAGCAAACGTAAATTTATGAAAAATTGAATATTTTAAAATTAGATAAAAAAGGGAATAATATAGAACAATGGGGGGGGGGGGGAACTGCGTTAGACATGAGCCTAAAATATCACGACGATAAATATTACGTAGCCGTATTTTTTGTCTGTGAATATTTATAATTAGCATTGACTTTAATAACGACTAAATTTTTCTAACTTGGCGAATCACTAAACTCAATTGTTTCAAGAGCTTGTTTTTATAATGCTTAATCACTGAACTATGCTCGTAAATGAAAAATTTGTTAAAAATTTGACTGATAAATTTTCAAAAATAAATCTTAGAAATTACTACCAAAATTCCTTAAAGAAAATCTGCTCAATTTCACTATTTAAACATTTTGACATTTTAATTACAAATCATTTATTAAATTTTGGCCATGAATATACGAGAGTTGGGGCTCATCTTGCACATTCATAGACAACATTTTCGAAAAAGTGATCTATAAATTGATTGTCGAGAGGGGGTTTTGGATTACCATGGGTAGTTTATGGGTAGTTTTGAATGGTAAGGAACTTTTTAATGAAATTAGTATTAATAGGGTATTTTAAATCTATTAAGTATTAAATTGGGTAGTTTTAAATCTATAGTTTCAATTATAAGGAAAATTTCTAGAAGAGCTGAAGATACTTAAAATGACTGCTTTTACTTAAAATGAGGGTGAGGTTCTATTTATATTGAAACCCGTTTCTAACCAAACAGTTAAAGATTTATGATACGTGGGGGGGGGGGTCTTCTGAAATGAAGTAAGTTTCTTTTTAAAACTCCCCGATTCTCTTGCAGATCTGATAGCCAGGAAGTATCTTTAAATCAATAAATTAAGAAAAGGTGCCAGGTGGGTGGTGGGAGGTGTGGCTACAAAAAAAGGAAAGAAAAATTACGAAAATATAATGAGTAAACTTCTGAAGTTTCTGAGACAGTAAATACAACCTAAGTGGACATTTCGACTGGATATGCAAATACGTTTTGAGACCATACTGGCTATACATGACGTATGAAAACAAGAAAGGAAATAATAAATGAAAAGAGAAAAATCAAATAGGTGAAAAACGAGGATTTTGTCAGCCAGTAGCAAAATATGAAAAACAAGCAAATATTTCGACAAGGACCTCCGCCAAGTCGTCCTCGGTGCTGAAAAAAATAAGAGAGGAAAAAAAGAAAAGAAAAACAACAACAAAATCTAACCTTCTTAAGTGAACTCTACGAGAGGAACAAAGAACATTTTTTTAAGAGTAGAAATCCTTTATTGAATAAAAAAACAAACTCACTCTTACTCCGTAATAAAATTGAAAACACAAACCCTCTCAAAACACTAGAATGTAGGCAAAACTACAGAAAACTACAGTTAGAACACTGAAAAAAAAAGTAGACTGAACAGTACGGCTGTTAGAAATCAAATTTAATTGCTATACCCCTGCTGCAATTTGTCAGCATCCAGTCAAATTTCCTTTCTGAGAACAATATTTTAATCATATTATTTCTTAAAGAAATGCTCTTTCTAGATGTACAACAACTTCACTGTTTAAAAGATGTGATTGGCTCTCCTATATAAAATTTTAAGGCAGAAGCCAGTAAAAAGAACAAGAGGTTGAGATGAGGTTGAAATTCACCTGATTGTATCTTCTGTACGTATTTTTAGGTCAGTAAAATGAAACAGAATATTTTCTAGTCGCAAGATTTTAAAGCTAAGCAATAAGCCGTGATGGGTTGTAAATGCAGTACCAAAGAGTGAAAGAGAGATTACTTTCCTAGAATTCCATGGCAATAAATGTGGTGCAATTTCATTTGGTAAAGTTTTTTTTTTATAAAACAATTAGATAATATGATTTTTCATTAAACAAATATTTCCATTATTTTAGGCTAGTAAAATGAAACACAATATATTCTAGTCACAAGATTTTAACCTAAGCAATAAACCATTTTGGGTTGTAAATGCAGTACCAAAAAGAAAAAGAGAGATTACTTTCCTAGAATTTCATGGAAATAAATGTGCTGTAATTTCATTGGGTAACGTTATGTTTTATAAGACAATTACATTATTTCCGAATGAAATGTAATTTCTAGATTGAATAGTAACCTCTATATCTTTAAACCTGATTGGCTTGCAATTCATCTGTGTGAAATTTTAAGCCAAAAGCCAGTGCAAAGAACAAAACATAGAACTCTGGTTAATCAATTCTTCTCTGTGAAATTTTTTGAAAAAACTGACAAAATAATATAACAACGATATTCACAACCCCCTATGTGGCCCCACCCCCCGATCCAATAATAATTTAATCAACGATATTTAATCGTACAAAAAAATCTATTAGAAAAACAATATTCTAAATCCTCTCCTAACAATTGTTATCCCTAAGAAGACAAATTTTAAGAGGGCTAAATACCTCCTAACAGTTGTTATGCTTAAGAGGGCTAAATATCTCCAACAGGAGTTATGCCTAAAAGGGCAGCAGTTTATTTCTTTGCTCAGAGCATAGCCAGTAAAGATGTTTCGACTTGACAACTATAAGAAAAGGAGGGGTAAAAAGAAAACAATACTCAAATCATTGAACGTAAGGGTTAAAGCCTTTGAACAATTAGTTATGGGTTCAATATTGGGTGTAATTTCCTTAACAAGCTTAATATTTCAACCCCAACATGAATATTAAAAAAACATAAGAGATGCCATTATTTCATATTCCGATGAAATAGAAGACACGTCTGTGCACTTATTTTTAGCAGTGCAAATCCAAAACATTACCCCGTAAAAGTCAAACCTAAGATAAAAAATATATTTGTTGCTTTCAGGTACAGTTACATCCCCTCCCCCCTTAATTAAAAAGAAACTTCAAAGAAAGAGCAAGGTTCAAATTACATAGGACAAAAATATATATAATGCAATTCATAGCACTCAACGAATTACCTGTTTGTCCAATAATTACTAAAAATACTCATTGAAGAAATAAATTTAAACACTTAGTGGGAAATAGAAGAAAATTGAGAGATAAACCGATGTCCTTTGGCAAGTTCAGTTTCTTGGATGTAAATTTTATGTCTTAATTATTTCTATTACTATATTAATAAAATTCATGAAATAGGTGAATAGACTTTTTCAATAGATGAAATCGATTGAAAGAATAAATAAAACGATTTTCACTATTGGTTAGATCCCCCCCCCCCCCCGACTTGACCTACAGGAAAGAAATGAACAGAGTGATTTTTACACCTAGCAAAGAAGAAGAGAGAAGCTAAACGTAGCTAAAATGAAGACTGTACCAATAGGAATCAAAAACTAATTTTAAAAGAGGAAAACTTGAAAAAAATTGAAACCAGAAATTTCTAAAGCAAAATATTTCTCACTATAATATTTAAGTACACAGGAGCTTGTTTCAGCACTGGACGAAGTTTCAAGCACGCCCCCCTTCCCATGTTAGTGATTATTATACAGAAACATACATTACTGATACCACTGTAAATAATTACACTCTTCTCGAAAAATAACTTGTAAGTACCCAACAAATTGTCTACTTGTCCAATAATTAAATAAATATACTAAAAATATTGATAACAAAAATAATTCAATGACTGAGTGGAAAGATGGTGAAATAAAAATAAATCAAGAGTATAAGGCATGTTCCAAGCAGTATTAATTATATGTCTTAATTTTTATATTACTAATTTAGCATATTAAACTAAAATAATAATTGATCAATACAAAAATTTTGTGGGATGATTTAACCCTTACAATAGATGACAAGGAAAAAAAAAAGTTTTGACCGACCCCGTTTCAATGGTAAAAGTGAAAGGGTTTGGTGAAGGTTCTGCCTTTGCAGGGTATATCGGATAAGCAGATTAAATTAATGCTATGCTCAAGAATAAAATTGCTGCGGGTAACGTTAGCAGCTGTTTGGTGAGGAATGAGGAGTTAAGCAGTTTGAACCACTTCAAGTATAAATTAAGAGTAAAAGGCATCTTCCAAGTTTCAGCGGTGTTATTACATGTCTTAATTTTTTAAATTACTAATTTAGCATATTAAACTAATATAATAATTGATCAAGATAAAAATTTTGTGGGATGCTTATAACCCTTACAATAGCTGACAAGGCAATGCAAAAGATTTGCCTCACTTCGTTTCAAGTGACCCAAGTGGTAATTTCTTTTTCTTTTTTTACTATTTTTTTTTTCACTTTTCACTCAGTCGTTTATAGCGTCTTAATTGTCAACTGTATAAAAATAATAGGAATAATGTATAGCAATTGTAAATATAAATTTGAATTTAATCAGGGCTGCCACTGAGAATTTGGGCTAGGAAAATTTTGAAAAAAAACAACTGAAAAATAAATCTATAGATATTGAATAATAACAAAGCATGGGCTTGATATATTTTTTGAGGGCAGTAGTACCCTCAAGATCCTGAAATCGGAACTGAAATTTCAAATGAAAATCCAAATAAGTAGCAACCCTGTATTTAATAAGTTCCTAATAAACAAAGTTAAGTTGTTTCTTCACTTCGTGAAGAACTTCGAGTGAAGTTGTTCTTCACTCGCCTTTGCTTATCTGTCCCATGGTGAAGCTGGTTCATAGCTATCTTTCCCCATGATAACCAAATAACACCAATGATTGTACATATCAACATCTCTATGTAATATCCATCTATTAACGTGACGCATTCTCCTCCAAGCCTGGCGCATTCCTCTATTTTTGAAGTGTTTACGCAGCTTCCAACACCATCTATAGAACAAGTTTTCTCGTAAAGTAATCAACGAGCCACAGCGCAAGAGTGGTAGACCAGTTCCCTCCAAGATTGCAAATGGTATTGAGTAATGTCATATAGGTACTACCAACGGAAGGATCACTAATAAGAGCAAAATATGCCATTACGGATACAAACATGGAATAGACAGCAGCCTGGTGGAGGGCATAACTGACGACGATTATCATATAGTAATATGATGGGAAACTACCATCATTGTTCTTAAACCAAGGTTTCATCCATACTAGCATAGTGTACTCAAGTTCCATTACAAGTCCATATGGAAAGGCTTTCATAAAAATCTTAATAGGCATAGGTATAGAAGAAAAAGAAGAATATGAAGACTATAGGCAGCTATTCTTGTCCAACGCTTCTTTCTGGAGGATTTTCCCAAGTGTCTTCGAAGAATGATCCTTAAGTATGTAATATGATATAATAATGTTTCGAAAATCTATTCGAGAAGCCCATCGCACTCGTGGAGTTTCCTTTGAACTGAAAAAAAAGGGGAAATTATTTAGTTATTTTGGTTTTCCTGTCACCGTAAACTGGACAATTTTCTAATATTATAAGCAAGGCCGTATCAAGAGGAACGTTTCGGGGTTCAACTCCTTCTCCCACAGAAATACTTTTCCGACTCGTTAAAACGTAACAAAATGAATATAAACATACTTTTGATGCTCTTTTTAAAGTTTTTTGTACCCTTCCCCTTTCCAGAAAAAATCTTTCTGTAAAAAAAAAAAAAAAAAAGAAAGAAAGAAAGAAAATCCCGGATACGGCCCTAATATAAGAGCTATAAGTGTAAACAGGTGATTTAAGACATATAGTTTCAAAACTTAACAGAAACAATAAAATGACAAATTTTTATTAAATTTTGTGAGTGCGTAATTTACTAATTTTGTATGACTGCCTAGTTTACTAATTTAATAAGTTGCTGAGAGGCTTTTCAACGACAACACATTCATTGAAGACCCACAAAATTAGCTCTTTTTATTAGATTAATAATAATTTGGTCATACAATATATTTCAATATCAAAGTTTCTTTTAGTTATTTGGAGGTTTACTAATCTTAAAAGAGCCAATATGTAGAAAGTTAAGCGAGAAATTGTAATTTTGTCCTTTCTATGATTGCTGACGAAACACTTTCACTTTAAAACTATATTTATTTATTTATCAATTTAAAGAAAAAAAATAATATTCGTGCAACTGATTTTATTAATTATATTACTAAGTAAAAAATTATGTTATTTTGCTCAATTTCTGCTCAGTTTTTTTTAAGCAAAAAGAAACAGTGTGTCATTATTAAAAGAAGGATAGAAGAAAACATTCAAAAATAGGTGGGGCTTCACGAGGGAAAGTAAAGTCGAAATAAAAATCAAATTAAATTTGAAAATAGAAAGGTGAGTGCAGGAGAAATTGATTAGTTGTGATTGAAATTGATTAGATTTGCCACTTTTACCAAAATATTGCAGTCATTTTATTATTCATGATATACACGTGTAAGGATTTGGTTAATACAATTTATCACATGCATATAATTGTAACTAGATCTACGTTGCATGAGCAAAGCGAGGTGTTGCAGTAGCATTCCCATTTCTTTGGCTTCACCGGATAAAGCGTTGCGAGAGCAACACTTTGGTTTTGTTTCCTCCATTGGATTAAACGCCGAAGTCGCTAATCTGTAAGGATCCTAAAATAAATACTAGGTACACCAACTCGCAAAAGTTTCAAACCCCTCATTACAACTAGTAAAAGTTGCAAACTCCTCATCACTGAAGATTATTGTAGCCTAGCATCCGATTGTTACTTACAAGCCCCCTAGATGTCTTACCACTGGACCCAAACTGTTCTTACCATCAAATACACCGGAAACAAATAATAGGTACATCAACTAGCAAAAGTTGCGAACCTCTCATTGACGACTGTTGCTTAAAACTCCCGTATATGTCTCACAATTGGTATCATTTTTGGTTTAAATGTATACCTTACTACTAAAGTTGCCAACCCCTTCAAACTGAAATGGCTCATAACGAAATTTTTCTACCAAAAAATGGACGACATATACTTTGATCAACCCATCGAGAGCTATCGACCTCTGTTGAAAAAAAAACCTATCTGTCTTAGTTCAACAGATGACTTTTTTTTACCGTAGGCCAAGTTTCTAACGTCATCACAGGAGCAAAGAATAAACTTTAATTTCTTTAGCAATGAGACAACAATTAAGTTTAAGAGGCACATCTGATACCATTTCTGTACCGCAATCCCAAGTGCAAAAAACCGAATAATAAACCCAGCTGAAATCATGAACAGAAATGGGCAGAAACAATAGATGGCACCACTTTCAGTCCCCAATTTTTTGCTTCTTTAACTTTTTCTATTTATCACTCAAAGAAAACATATTGGCTGTGGGGCTGGGCAGCTGCTACATATTTTTGTCACTTACAGATTTTAGTCCATCTTCAATTTGGAACTGGTGCCTGCTTGCATGCCTGCTAGAACGGAGCGTTCCACTCGAAAGCAGAAACATAGTTTGATGAAACGAAAGCTTGACTATATAACTTCAGATAGGCCTCTCTCACATAGGCTATAAAACTCCTAGTCACTTCACACACTAAAGGCTCTGGCTCAAGGACAAACAAAAATCACCGTTTTTGGGTCCAGACAAGAGCTCTACGAAGCTTTCCAAAATGCAAAGTCATATTCATCAATTCGGCCTAAGGTTCACACTTTACGTGAAACCGCAGAGGCTAGACCCTTACAACTTTTCATTTCAAATTCCAGTACGTTGAGCCCATGGAGATAAGATGGTATGGAAGGCTCCGTAACAGAACAATTTCGGAAGAAAGAAAAATATTTTAAATAATTAAATATTATTAATATCATATTGCATTTGATATATTAGATTGTATTATATTTTTATGGTGAAAATTTGCGTTTGTTGTGTTAATTTTTTTAGTATGATACCGCGCTACCTAACAAGCTTTGGCTTTGGGAACTAACATTTTTTTTATTTGATTCGATTTTCTATGCCCATTTATGAGATTAGACTAATAGAAAAAATATAAAAAGAAAATCTAAGGAGACAACACATTTTTGAAATATTAACAAAAAACTTACTCTGTAATGGTCCTTGGACTAATATGTAGAATCTTTCCTGGTATAAATAATTCTATTTCTTCTGCAGCCCCTTGATCTACCGCTCCTCTTACACCCTCTTCTGCTACAGTGTTTTCTTGATCATGTTCAGGAGTAGAAACAGTGAATCTTACTTTCATCTCAGACGGTACCAATTCAACTTTAAATTGTTCTTCTGAATCACTTGGAGAATCATCCATTTTGTCACTTTGAGAGTCATGGTTTTTCTTGCTTGTGCTAGGCTCTCCTTCATCAACGGCTTGCCTTTCTTGGCTTATGCTTTCTGCTGGAGATATTTCGATTCTTACTTCTTCTTCTGTTTTTTTGATAGGCTCTTTTTGTATCGGTTCAGTGCTATGAATCTCATCAGAAGAATTCTCAGGCTCCGTCAATCTGTCTGGAAGTTGAGTCTCACGCAACAATCGGCTCTGAAAAAAGAGCCAAAAATATTTCAAAAGCTATAATAACGAAGCAATATATTTATTTACTACTTCTGATACATCTAATTACAAGTGAGCTAACCTCCTGGCTAAAGGGCCATGAAACGGAGATCAGCACCTCCGGTTTGGACCTCAAGGGTCTAGTGCCGTCTTACTTACTCATTTCCCTGAACCCATAACGTTTTCACTGACCTTCGTATTTTTGGCCATGCATGTTTTCAAATTATGCCAAAGGGTAATTCGCGTTTTAATTTAGATGTAGTTTTCCGCCGATGAAGATTTACAGGCTAGTTAAACCAATTTTTCTTGATTTTTGGCATAGTCAAGGGTGCCATAACCTGAGTCTACGCTTCTCCTAGTTGTAAATTTCGTTAGAGCGAGAAATTTTTTAGATTTAATCATGCTCAGCACCATTAAGTTCCACAAATCTCGTGGATTCTTCCTTCTCTGGAACCTCAAACTATAATACGGGTTTTATAGACAATAGCTTTGATCAGTTTGAAAGAGATAGTAAATGGGAATGGAACTAAGCCAAGCAGATGGTATAGTCACAGATGCATGAGCAAACGGGTATCTGCAGTCATTTTTCTTACGAGGAAGATGTTGGGACCTTTGACTTTTTTTTATTAGAAAAACTCCCCTTTCTGCAATTTTAATTATTATTTAAACTCCAAACCGATCTATTACAACGTGACGTCCTGGAAGAATTCGCTAATTAATTCAAGCCAAAAAATGTAGAAGGCTATGACGCATACATCTTCAAAAAATACTGAATAATTTTGATTTTGATTTTGACTTTTGATTTGACATTTGATTTTGACCATTCAGTCAGAGGTTCAGAATGGCATGCATGGAGGCGTGCCTCAGTGTTTCTTGGTCAATTGTTAGAGTTTTCCCAGTTCTTGAGATGAGCTTGAAGTGAATGGTAAGCTTTGTTTTAATTTATACCTTTGACTTTGATTAGTGTAGGTAGGGACTGAAGCCTAGAGACAGGTTGAGATTAGATTGCCTTGGTATAGGAGGAGAATTCTATACTAAGCAAGAAATTTTTCCCTGAGGCAAAGAAAGAAAATTGGGGAAGACTATTGCTTGTACTTGCTGGGGCCAATTAGCGTGAAATTTTTATTCCACGTGGGAAGTACACTTGTTAGAAGTCTGTCGGTTGTGGAAGCCACCACAACCAGGGCAAGTAAAAATCCGTGGCGTGTGGGAGTTATCCTAACCCCTGAGGTACCGCCAGGTTGCTCTGGTAGCATTAGAGATATCCTAATAGTGGCAAAGGAAGAGTAAGGCCCCCTCCTTGCCTACACTAAATATTTTCGAATAAGTCTTGTACTCTGCTACGAATGATGTAATCCAGCAAACTCTTGTAATGTCTAACTAATGCAAATTTATAAGAAAATTCAATATTAACAAAAAAAATTTACATTAATTTCTTGCTATTTCAAAAATGTAGAACATTTTCAGCCTTACGGAAAGGGTTAGATATGGTAACAATCCAACTACTTGCAGTATAAGAAATTATCTAATTACTGAAGTTTGGGTAAATAGTCAAGTAATCAATGGAGTCACAAATTTGTGTCATAGAAATTTAGTCATAGATCAGGAGAACATTGGAAATTGTATATTTTATATTGGTGTATAGTTAAAATATACTATTTTTGTGGCTTCAGTGATTGACAAATAGCGCACTTCTAGTAGATTTTTTTTATACCCAACGTACATACACATGTGCACTGGTCCAAAATAATGGCACTTGAGATTTACCCTAATGAGACTCTTGGACGACCACGTTCACCACCCTGCTACTAACAAAGCAAAAGACAATGGAGGAATATCCTTTAAGAACAGACAGGTATATTGCCTTGTAATCTTCTTGGCTGTAGCTTCCTATGAAAGGCTAGATGACACTGAAATTTCTTGAAATATAGTTTGCTGGCATGCCATGTCTTGTTATGTGTCTTTGAGTCTAATAGTTGGAGAGTGAAAAAAGAGGGAAAATATTCGTTATCCCATTCATGTTGAAATAGTTTTTCCATTGTCTACGAATAATTAAAGATCCCTAATATTAGCCATAGTCTTTCAGCCTTTTCGTGAGGAAGCTGCTCTTCATACCAATCTTTGGGACATTGTCATTATTTCCTTTTCACAAAACCCTATAGTCTTAGCGAGTGTAAAATATGTAAGAAACTGAAAATAAATTAAATATAAGCATGTTTCGGAGTCAAAGATTCTCTTCCTAATCTTACAACTATTATATATGAATTAAAAAAATCATTTCCAAAAGGAGATTTTTCAAAAAGAAGTATTGGGCTACATTAAACCAAAGATGAGCGGAAATAAATTCAAATAATTTTCCAAACGTAAAACTGCAATAAACAACCGATTCAAACTCAAAACGTGCAGAAACTAACAGGAGCAGGGATGACACCCCCCGTGCCTTCTAAGGATCAGAACATAATTTGAACTTTACATTAAAAATAAATTGCATCTTTAATGTTTTTTCCTTTTCTTTAGCTTTAACATCACCAAACTTGTCAAGACTTTTACTACTGAAAATGATAATAATTATATATGATTCTATGAATTACCATTATTTTTTTTCAGTTATCTTGGTTATAATTGTGGCTTTTTCTTGTTTGATATTATGAGATGTAAAAATGCACATCCAAAATAAATATCGTTCTCAGGAAAGCACAAATTCAGTTGTTGTCTTAATTCTTTTAATTTCTGCTAGTTTTGAGTTTGATTCGGTTATTTAATGTAATTACTGTTCGTTTTGGGTTAAATTTGCTTAATGGCGGTGATTTATGATAGTTGTAAAATTACTTGACTTTATTTGGGCTCATGTTTTGTTTAATGGAGTATCTACTTTTATTTAAAATCCATCTTTTGAGGAAAAATAGTTTTTAAAATTAATTTTATTTCCATTTTTCAGCTGACATAGTCTTTTTCACTGGTTAAGAAAAGATTATTCTACACCTTTTCTGTCTTTCTCTATTATAGTCTTGATTTTGGCCTCCTATATATACACACACACACACACGCATATATATATATATATATATATATATATATATATATATATATATATATATATATATATATATATATATATAATATATATATATATATATATATATATATATATATATATATATATATATATATATGTATATGTATATGTATATGTATATGTATATATATATATATATATATATATATATATATATATATATATATATATATATATATATATATATATATATATATATATATAATTTCATTGGATAAAATTTTCTACAATTTTGATAATATATGCCCTTTTGACAATCTGGATAAACACAATGCATCTTGATTCGGTTTTATGCTTCAAAATATATTTAATATGCCCTTTTGACAACAACTTAATATGCCCTTTTGACAATCTGGATAAACGCAATGTATCTCGATTTTGTTTTATGCTTCAAATTGTATTTAATGTGCCCTTTTGACAACAATTTAATATGCCCTTTTGACAATCTGGATAAAGGCAATGCATCTTGATTCGGTTTTATGCTTCAAATTTACCTGAAAAATAAAACTGAAAACCCTACTTTGTTTCTACAATATTATATCAATGGGATTTTAACGCAACATAAGCTTGAACACGCTGTGCATCTATACCAATACTCCCCAATCCTCTTCTTTAGTTTATAAGCTTCTTTAATTGGTTATTTTGTATTGCTTATTTACACTCTTATATCCTTTAAAATTCGAAAAAACAAAAAATGATCTGAACTCGAAGCTGTTTGTAAAATAAATTTATTGGCCAATAGTTCATTTTTACCACGTTCGTACTACTTGAAGAAAAAAGAATCAAGTAAAAGCAACGTTTATTTCAGATTTACCCTCATGTTACTATTTTTGAAAACTGCTTAAGGTGAGCCTGACAAACAAATTAATCCTCAGAACAAACACTCAATTCACTCACCTCAGGATGATGTCTCCCTCTTTCTGGATCCAGGTTTCTTCCACTGCCAAGTTCACTTTCTTGGTATTTCTTGGAAAACGGAATCCTGTACTAGAAATTTCGGCATTAGACAGATTTTCTTGCAACATTTTTTCTTATTTTATTGCGCAGGTATTTCAGCCGAAATGAATAACACTAACATTATAATGCAGCAAGAATTAGACAAAAATAGAGGGGTACTTTGATAGTCAGCCGATAAAAAAATCCGCCTATTAGAATACTGAAAACTGACATCACCACCACTCAGTGAGATGAGTCCATTCTGCCACACAGTATGTGGCAATAGTAACTGAATGCAAAGATGATACATCACAAAACGAAGGACATGTTTTGGAGTAAATTCTTCTTTTAAGATTTGAAGTGAGAAAGGATAAATAATAATACAAAAAATCCAGCAAATTATCTTATTTTAGTTAATAAGGGGTGATATCAACTTCAAGTTCCATTTATTTCCATTATTTCCATATCAAGGTACTCTTAGTGGTAAATAGCAAATAGCAGAAAAAAGGGACATGAAACTTAAAACAAGCTGACACGCATGTTAAAAAAAGTATAAAAGAGAAGTAAATCCTGATAATTCAAGATCACATCTAGAGAGTTTGGTAGCACGTAACACATTATGTTGCCATTGTGAGCAAGTCTGCAATTATAGTGCAAGAAGAAGGACAAAAAAATAATAAATTGTATTGTATTGAAATAAATGAATTTTAGAGCTATAACACTTGTAAAAAAACATTTGTAGGTAGTACCTCAAAATGGCTGGCAAAATTAAGTAGTTCCTGTGAGCAGAGAGACTGGGTCAGTGGGAAGAATGTCTTTTGAAAATAAAACAAGACTTCTATGTGAAATATAGACAAGTGATCCAATCCTGTTATATATGAATAAATAATCCAATTCGACACTTGGAAATATATAAATCTTTTATGACTATGGTAGTGAACTGGGCTGTCAGCAGATCTGGTTATAGAACAGAACTTCGAGAGGAATCTTGAAGCTTCCTCAGGGCTGATTGAAGGAGGTAGAATGCCAGAATTTAAAAAAAATGCAGAATATTTAAAGCAAAATTGAACCCTGAAGACATATTACTTGTAAAACAAAAATGCATGAAAAGCCAAATTCAGTTCGAACATTACAATGGAGTAAGACATATAGTGAATGACATAATGACTCCAATAGAATCAGACACGGAAAAGACTTTAAATAGTGCTACAACTGTTTTTCCCGACTAGATGACTAACTAGACTAGATGTCCGAGGACTAGCGTTTGAGTGTCAGCTACCAGTTCTAGAGCTAGGTGGGCTTTGTAAATTTGGCAATTGGATATTTTTACGCTCAGATGTTATTATATCCGTTAATTAATACACTTAAAATATCAATTAAATCTGAAAATATGCGCTCCTTTTGTCTGAACTTGCAACTTTTTAATAAAGTGATTTAAAGTGGTAACCACTATAGTAATTGGAATATAAATAAAATGGCGACATTCAATATACTGTTAAAGACAATAAGCGATGCAATATTCATCTAATACTATACATACAGATGTCCCAAAATCAATATAACTCGATCCCCAAAAATCTCTGAAATATGAAATAAACCTTCAAAATGTCAATGCGTCTTGGTTATAAGAGAAAAGCACTAATCAATATTTCAAGAAGCCACAAATAAAGAAATCAAAATGAAAGTGAAGTATTTGCATCACTTCACCACCTGCAGTACCTTAAGCTACGATTACTTACTAACTCAGCAAAAATAAATAAAACTTAAAAGGGCAAAAATACAAAACGCAACTAAAATTTAGGAATTTATGCAAAGATGTAAACACCCTTGGTTTGTACACCAAAAAAGAAGAAACTAGAGGCCAATGAATGTTTGATGATTATTTAAACTAAAGACCTGACTAAAATCATGATGAAAAGAAGAAAAGAAAAAGATGAGCTAAGAAGAGAAATAATTTGAAAAATCAGTTTGCAATGGCGAATAGTGATACATAAGAAAATTTGCATTTGTTACCTCAACAATATAGGAGGATAAAAAAGCTTAAGAGGAAGAAGCAAGTTCAAACAGTTCGTGGTAACAAACTGTTGTACGGAGCGTCCTGGCTCAATAGCA
This sequence comes from Artemia franciscana, assembly GCF_032884065.1. Classification (NCBI taxonomy): domain Eukaryota; kingdom Metazoa; phylum Arthropoda; class Branchiopoda; order Anostraca; family Artemiidae; genus Artemia; species Artemia franciscana. The sequence continues at coordinate 25,145,332 of NC_088871.1, forward strand.
ACGAAACTCTAAAAAACTGAATTTTGATACGAGTGGATACATCAAAAGAATAAGAAGAATAAATATATACATAAAAATAATTAGAATTGTATGCTGATTTTAAATATATAGGTTTCATCAAGTTTCAAATTCACCTTATTTTTGAAAAAAGGAGGAAAACTCAACTAAAAGTCGTATAACGTTCTTTGTAAAAGAACATTTATCCCTCAAATAGTTGAAATTTTAAATTAATAACCCCCCCCTTCATAGTTCACTTTTATCTTATAGTTTTAGAGATTATTTTGTTATTACGATCATTCTAATTCTTGCTACTTCGGCTTCTGTTTAAATTTGTTTTCCCTGCTTTAATTTTACGATTTTTCATCGTTTGACTATTTACCGTTTGCAATTTTATAAATTTATGACATTGACCATTTCTTTATTTTTTACTGACACTAAACAGAGAATTGGACCTTTTTGGGCTTGCGTGGTTCATCCTCTCCTCATTATCTCGCTCTTTACCCTGAAGTAATTTTAGTAATTTCAAAACAGCTATTTATTCTATTTAAACGGCCTTTATGATTCAGGGGTCATTCTTAAGGAACTGGAACAAAGTTCAACCTTTAGTGTAAAGAGAGAGGAATTGATAAGGGGCGAACCACCTTATATACGTAATATAAATATACAAATCTAGTAGTTAGCTACGCAAGAAAAACTGTTATTTGATTTGATTCTCCCACTGCGAAAAAAATGTGGCACAAAAGAAGTGCACTTACATATTTGCAAACATAATTGTACTTCAATGGTCAACATTTTCATTTTTTTTTTCCTTTTTTAGGATGAATAGGGCCAACTCCATCAATGGCAGAAGACCCCAAATTAAAAGTTTTCACTCTACGAAAACTCTGATCAGTACAAAACAAAAATAGTGAGTTTCAAAGTAAGTCCAGGCAAAATTGCCACAACAATTCGTTTGAAAAAAATTACATACATGGCACCCAAGACTGTTATAAGACTACAAAGAAGCCCGACTGGTTACATAATTTTAAAAGTTCAAAAATGACTACTGCGACTTACAATATCTTAAAAAAGAGCTTATTTGTCAAATCTCGAACTGTACATTGGGTAGGCCTGTTGCGATCCGGCCCAATAGTCAGGGACTGGGATCCCTACCCCCCAGCCGAGCCAAAAAAAAACAATTATGCGTTGGCTTGGCGATCTATCCCCGTGAAATAAGGACCACTAACAAAACGTCAACGATAAGCTTCGAATCCGAACCTTTAAATTTCATGACAACCAATGCAAGCAACCACCACACCAAATTGTCGTTAACCGTGTGCTATACGCCTACAACTGATTTTGATGGCACTCTCTTGAGTTATACGACAATCTTTCGTTTGTGATCGATTCAATCCCGCTTCTCGACGTCAAAGGTAGAGGATGTACCGACCAAGTTTTCACTTTAAGGTTAATAATTGAGAAGTGCCTTCGTTGTCAAACACCTATGGTCCTCAGTTTTATAGATTATGAGCAAGCCTTTGATTCTGTTGATAGAAGAGCTTTAGCAAAGGTATTATCTTTACATGGTATACCAGCAAATACTTTAAAGTGATTTGTGCTATGTGCAAGAATAATACTGCTGCGGTTAAGGCAGGAAATGAGGTCAGCAGCTGGTCTTGTGTTAAATCAAGAGTTAAGCATGGTTGTGTTCTATCCCCATTTACATAGATCATATTGATGAACTTTGTCTTAAGGAGGAGAGGAAAGGCAATTGGAGACCATGGAATCAAATGGGGAGGAAAAACTCTTCTGGGCTTAGATTATGCTGATGATATAAGCATATTAGATGAAAAAGTGAGTAAACTGAATGAAATTTTTAGAGGTTTTGCGAGTTCAGGGTGAAAGAATAGGCTTTAAAATTAATGTTAAAGCTAGGAACAAGTGAAGATAAAAAGGTGACGTTGGGTAACGAAAAGATTGATCAGGTGGGCAGCTTCACTTACCTTGGTTGTGTTATTAGTAAAAACGGTGAGAGCATTGAAGATGTTAAAAGTAGAATAGCAAGGCTGAAAAAATACATTTTTTTTCTACACCAAATTTAACTATTTATTACCCAACAGATACGAAAAAGGTCTTCCAGTTTATCAAGCATCACCTATTTAATGCTATAAAAGAAAACTTACCTTAGGGATCTGACATTCCTTAAGTTCACGCCAAATTTGTTCTATAAAAAGGTTCACCGAATAGACACTGAGCCTCGGGACTATGTCGTCCCCGATGACGACCGACATGCAGAAGTCCTCAGAATCTATCGCTGCTTTTTGGTTCATTGTACCGCCTATTGAAAATTGAACTATAAAACACTGGAAGTCAATGCTGTTATTTAAGGATTTCAATTTAGGAGCCTTCGAATGAAACCAGTTTACTTTTGGATATTCAGTAACTATGACAAAGATCATAGCCTAGGAAGAAAAATCATATAAAATCTTTTCCTGCGAATATACCCTACCCCTATCAGGGTTGCCACCTGTAGCACTATAGTGCTAATTGTAGCACTATTTTTGCCTATGTAGCACCGTAGCACGACCAGGGTAAAATGTAGCACTATTTCGGAAAGTCTGGAAAAATGTAGCACCTTAGTGCTACAATTTTCGGGAAAAAAAATATTAGGACCAGTGTCAGCAAGTGAGGGGATTTAAAAAGACTGGAGGAGGATCTTCTGCTGAGCTTTCTAGTTTGATAAGTTCTCTTAAGTGGGAATTTCAACTTCTGTTGAAGCAACTTGATTTTTCCTCAGGAAAAGAAAACTCGCTTGGTGCCAATTTCAAATTGTGCTTGACGTGTGGATTTTAATGGAGGTAGACAGGTGAGACTTACTGACAGCTTACTGCAATAATTTCAGTTTTGCTGGTGAAAGAAATGGTAAAAAAAAATCATGATACAAGAGCATCTGAGTGAAGTGTACAGGCGAATTCAGGTACAAGAGGGTGACCTTAGGCTTAGGTTAGCACCTTTTAGCCATTTTAGGACCATACTTACCAATACTTAATTGCTAAAAACAATTCTTTCATCTTCCGTGATTTTCTTGTGTACTTGCTCTCTTGATCAGATTGTAGCTGGAGTCCATGTCTATCTTTTGGTATGTCAAATGCTTTTTGCCCTGCCTTTGTTTTTGAGCAAAGCAATGGAGAATTCCATTTTGTGTCCAGATGAAGATGAAAGGTCAGCGCCTGCCATTTATCCTGTTCAAAACTGTATTTTCACGGTTTCAATCATATTTTTTTAATTCCTAATCAAATTTAAGCCCTTCTGACCTGTTTAAAACTGCTGTGGTCACAAACTCAATTAAATTATTTGTTTTTTTTAAGTAGCAGAATTGCTTTTTCTATGTCTATTTTACTTTGAAAGAGTTGAGATGTGCTCTAACTGGACTGTACAATCATAGAAGGGAATTTATAACACTGAAATAAAATAATAAGTAAACAAACTACCGATCTAACTGTCTGGTTCAAGAAAATGTCACAAAATGTTCGTTCAACAGGTTTAGATGATACCTTGACACATTACAATATATTTCCTCAAATCCTTTGTCTGGGCTATACAAATCTCAAAAAGTGGCTTGAACTACTGTCTGTTTCAATTTGAAGTGGAAATCAGTATTTTCTTTTATGGTTTGAAGATTGTTTTATGTTTTCATTGGTTTTCATTCAAACATTTGTGGAAGCGTGCTTCCCTCAGAGCAACTAAACTAGACAAAAAACTAAAAACCAGGTAAGAATGAGGTAGCGGGTAGGCTACTATCAAAGTGTCAAGTCAACATTTGGTGACATTTCTACATATTACTAATGAGATCGGAAATTTATTTTGTAAGTTCTGTTACTGTTACTAATGCCACCTAGAAACGGGTGCCAAAGTTGTTATTAAGGCTTCTGTAATTTTTACATGGTTTTAAGGTTTTGTTTCAAACTAAAAATTCCCAGTATATTAATATTTAACAAACAAATGCTGCATATGTTGTGGTAGGCCTACAAACCTGGAGACCCTGTCTATCAATCTCAATCTAAATAACAAAAAGCTGTTCTTTTAATTTTGATCCCATTAATTTTCAGCCATTGACTGAAACACATGCTTGTTCAAATGTGTTTTTCTTTTTTTTTGCAGCCATGAAACAAAGTACATTGACTCAGTTCCTAGCCAATAAGAACAAGAATAAATCCGATTCGTCTTCTGATTCTGAATCAGTTGTAAAAATCGACAGTTCCCCTTCCTCTTCTGAATCATCTGATGATGAAGAAACCTCCGAATCTAGCTCAACTGATAATCAAGAAGCGAGAAAACGCAAGAGTAGTCTGAAGCCAAACAAACAGAGTACTAACCAGAAGAAGCCGAAAATATCCAACATGCCCAGAAAAATCAAAAATCGAAATAAATTCTGTGATAAGTGGAAAATGGATCCTGAACTAGGCGGGTTTATTAGTAAATCTGATATGAACAGTCAGCATGCTCATTGTAATTTATGCAAGAAAGATATTCGAGGAAGTATCTACAATGTCAAAAGACATGTCAAGTCTATATTTCACAAGCAAAACGTACAGGCTATGAAATGCACATTGCCTGTTGACCAGTTTGTGCAAAAACCGGAAGTGCAGAAGAAGCAGCTTTTTGACGGTTCAGTTAAAGATGCTGAGTTACGCCTGGCAGGTTTGGTTGCCAAAGAGGATATTTCTATAAGAAAAACTGACTCATTGCTACAAGTCATGAAATCATGTTTCCCAACTGATGCTGTTTGCCAAGCATTAGACGAGGCTAATGCTTGGCAAACAGCATCAGTTTATAGAACCAAGATAGAATACAGCATAGAACCAAGACAACTGGAATAATCAAGAATGTTCTTGCCACAGAGGAAAAAGTGCAGCTTGCAAATTGGTTAAGGAATAACAAGTTCGCCATTATTGTAGATGAATCTACGGACAAGTTATGGACCAAAGTTTTGGTCATCATTGCAAAGTATGTGGATGCTAATTACAATGTTCGTGAAGTTTTTTGGGTCTTCTTGACGTGCACGACGCGTCAAGTGCCGGCCAGAAGAACCTGATTATGAAATGTCTTTCGGACCTTGGTATACCTATACAAAATTTAATGGGTATAGGCTTCGATAATGCTAGTGTGAATACTGGGTCTGTGAAAGGACTAGGGGTGCTGCTTAAAGAGGAAGTACCAAATTTGTTCATTCTTGGTTGAACAAGTCACTCGCTCGCGTTATGTACAACATACGCCGCCAAAAAGCTACCAGAGGGTTTGGAAGTATCCGATCACGACATTGTAAACTATATTGCAAGCAGCCCAAAGCGCCAGGAAGAGTTTAAAAAGTGTCAAGAATTTGCACGTGTAGAGAGCCACCGCCTACTTCAAGTGGCAAACACAAGATGGCTATCATTGGATGCCTCTGTCAAGAGAATCGCAAGCCACGGAGAAGGTGATGCAGCAGGAGATAAATCTTCGAAAGAAAAGGCAAGTCGGATTTTGGCTTGTATGAAGGACCCAAAGATTAAAGGTTACCTGTACTTTATTGCCTTTGTCCTTGAAAAGGTAAACGAACTGAATATAGAGTTCCAGAGCAGTAAAACTCCCATTCATAGGCTCTTGCAGAGTTCCAGAGTGACCTATCTTGCTCTTTTGAGATGCTTTGTGACAAAAGAAGCAATAGCAATCGCAGGAGATCCATTCAGGGTCAAACTAACTCCACCAAATTTCCTAAAACTGGAGGAGCTCAAGCTTGGGCCGAACACCCTGAACTATATCGCTACATCGTCTAGCGCAGGTCAGCTGAATAGGCAGCAAGTGCAAACAATCCATACAAACTGTTTGAGCTTTCTCGTCGAAATGTGCTTGCAGGTATCAATAAGAATTGATTACAAAGATGAAACAATGGTGAACCTTCGTTGTATAGATCCTACCGTGGCCGTTTCTGGAAAAGTGGATACTATTGTTCCACTCATGATCCATTTCCCGAACCTGCTTGGCGACAGCAAAGGTGAAAGTGACACTCTACGAGATAAGCTGGAAGTTCAATAGACTAAGCTGGCCGAGTAAAAGAGGATCTCCCGAAATTTGAACCCAGCGATGATCCTGGAATCTTTTGGAAGCAGCTGAGTGACGTCAAGGACTGCATATCTAGGCCAGTATATTTGGAAATTTCCAAGTTCATGTTGACATTGTGTGCTCTTCCTCATTCCAGCGCAAGCGCAGAAAGGCAATTTTCTATTTTGAACAGTTTGAAAACAAAAATTAGAAATCGTCTCCAAACTGAAACTGTGAGTGCACTGATGTTTGCAAAGCAATATGTGATCAGATGCTCCACCGATGCTGGAAGCAGCAACTCCTGGAAAATAGATGACAGTCTTCGTCTTTCATTCCAGAAGTGGAAGGGAGCATCGAGATCCACGAACATAAATCTCATTTGTAGCAACGCAACTGGCGTCGATCAAAATGAGGAATAGAAAATAGATTTTTGCGACTGATTCAAGAGTCATTCTTATTTTTTTCGAAAATTATCTGTAGTACAATAAAAAATGATCTCTAATAAACCAGTGATTTGGATAAAAAAAAAAAAAGCTGGGCATCCGTAAAGGAACAGTAAACTTGACTCAAAGTTGACTCAGGGAGCTAGCTGACATATCAAGAATGTGCCCTGAGTCGATATTGAGAGTAAGAAAAATTCTAGTTACGACCATTGCAGTTTCCGGGCAGTTTCCGAAAATTCGATTTTTGGTTTAGTAGAAAAAAAAGCATAAGGTTTGTGTGCCGCAACTAGGAATTGAGCCCGCGCCGTTTTACCGGTGTGACGTTTGACTATGGTCTACACGTAAAAAGGCGAACTTTGACAGTACATAAGTGCATAATTACAGTGCATAAGGGGCAAGGGCCTGCCAGCTAGCTCTGGGAACAATAAGGAGGGGTTTCGAGATAACAAAGAAGGGGGGTCCTGTCGACAATAAGTCCCTGTACATTTATCTAAGCCCCCCTGGCCGGTTTGATGGCCGAAAGTTGCCTAGTCAAGTTTACTGTGCCTTTAAAGCCTCTTTACTGCCTAGTTTTGCTAGATGATTCATATAATAGTCCTACTTTCGACCACATGCTTCACGCATTGCTTAAATCTGGGGGTATTTTTCTCTTGTTTTTCTGCTAGAAAAAACCTTTAGCCTCGGAAATCTTTGCCTCTAAAAACTACCTCAGTTCACTAAGTTCAGTTCACTGAAAGATAAAGACTTTTCGAAATTAGCGTAAACTACTCTCGAATTGTATGCAGTGTGTAATGCAATGCAACTGCAACTTGATAAACTGGACAGCTATAGTAAAACTGGTTCGAAAACATAGTTCAAATATGAGTAAGAAGGTGCAAGAAGACGTTCTGCACTGTCGCAGCCGTAGTTTGTACTCTAAACGCGCCGCGTATGCTGCATAAGGAAAAATAGATCTTGACAAAAACGGCTGTCTGGAATCCGAAAGGTGAAGCCTGGCTTTGATTGACAGCTGCGACTGTGAAGCAAAGATAGATATTTGAAAGGGAAATCTAGGAAACACTGGTAGACAGTGACATTAGCTATCATAATTATCATGAAAATGCGGAAGGGTTGGCTTGACTGTCCGGAAGCCCCAGGCGTCTGGAAAATGAAGCCGGGCTTGAAGATTCTTACTAACAATAATTTATTTTAACCTTGTGTGATCCCGCTTGAAACACCTTGAAATAATTTTTGGAAGTTTTGAATAACATATCAAAAACAAATGTTTTTAGACATTTAGATGTTTTGTAATTTTGTATAGCTGTCTTCATTTGAATAGCTTACAAATACTAAATTTAAGGTAATCTGATAACATATTTATGACAAAATTCAACTAGATCACCTTTGGAAGAAAGAGTACATTTATTTTCAAAAAGTACTGCTTTTCTTAAAATGTACTGCAAAAGTACTACTTTTTTCAAATGCACTACCAACTCACTACTTTGAAAAAAAGTACTAAAAAGAGTACAATTTTTCCATCGCTGGCAACTCAAAGCGCCACGCAGCTTATTACGCATGTGCGTACAATGTTTTAGTGAAAATAACAAAGGTATTCGTAGAAATGCTGTAATCTTTGTGTGATCGAAAACGCGACTAAAAGTTTTAATTGATCAACACCAAGCAGGATTACGCGAAAATTGCATATTTAGCAAAAATTTTGTGTAGCACTTATGTAGCACCCTGTTCTCGAGAAAAATAGCACACTTTGGACAGGAGCAGGTGGCAACCCTGACCCCTATAGAGAATTCCATAAATGGAATTCCCATACATTTGCCAAAAAGAATTAATATACATGACGAATTAACAAATTTCATAACTTTCAGTCATTTCCCAAGGGACTAGAGAGAGCACCAAGCTTGTTTCTTAACGAGGGCTCTTGAGAGCTAAGACTGTCGTTTGTAAAAAAAAAAGTATCTTTTTGCCTCCCTCCTGTCTACTTGTTGCTAATTCTTTTGTTTTTCCTTCTTTTTAGCAACAACACCGCAAATGTAGCTGGCGCGTCTTAATATTAGTGCATAGAACCCTAGTGTTCTATTCTTAGGCCAACCTTCTTCCTCATCTATGTGAATGACCTCGACCGACTTTCTAACACCCCAATTACCAATGTTTGCTGTGGATTGTGTATACCATATAAAGTATAGTAATACCATAGAAAGTATAGTAACTGGAATGTTATGTTGTAGCATATAATCTGCGGTGGGTATGCATGTTGATGACAAAGAAATTTTAGCAGAAAAAATGATAAGTTGGTTAGGTGAGATGTATTTTAAATTTTGTTCAAAGTGTTATATAAACTCTGCTAATGCGCTGCAGTTAAAAACTCCTTAGAAAAATGACCAAAAAGACAACAGCTTTCATTCGAGTGATTGGCTTATCTTTATTAAGCTAAAGGTGTGGACATGCAAACCTGACTTATAAGCAATACATGACAATTAATATGCACCAAACAATTAGAGTTATGCAAAGTTACAAGGAGTCTATGCGGCAGAAAGGTTGTGAAGAGAAAACGCAAGAGAAGGTTCTCATTCTTTAGCTAGAGGAAATCACAAAATAGAAGAGGATAGCAAAACCCATGGAGTTGGGCACAGAAATAACTTGACGTTTTACAGTTTTGGTGCGATTTTTTTTTAATATTGCATACACTTTTACAATTAGAGAGGGAAAGCCCCCAGTTAGGGATCCTAAAGATTATCCCTGACTTAATGAAGGGAAGATGAAAAATTGATACCTGGAGGAGAAAAGGCAAAGCATCTTAAATTGGATAGCCTTGGAGAGCCACTGCTTCTTAAAAGTAACGACAGAATGGCTGCAACTCCAGCACCCAAGCTGTGACCTGGAATAAATATCATTCAAACTAAAGTCGAGAACAGTATGCATTTTTAGGACAAGTAATAGGCAGAATCTTCGCAACATAATCATTTTTTAGTTTGGAAACTTCTAGACTGCCAATTTCACAAAATTTTATTCAATAGAAACAAAAAGCAATACTCGTCATTTATTTTTATTGACAAACTTTCAAGGGTTTAATTTTAATCCCTTATAAACTGAAAAAATAACATACAAATAATGTGAAAAAAACAGAAAGAAGGTTAAAGAGCTTCGTCAAACTAAAAACGAGAAGAAATAAAGTCAAATAGTCTTCCAAGCTTAAAACTACCACAAATTACTATCAACAAATAAATGACCCCCCCCCCCAAAAAAAAAAAGAAACTACAACAAATAATCGATTCAAATTCAAAACGAGCAGAAAACAACGTAGAAAAGGTTGACGACCCCCATGCCTCTACAAGATCAGAACATAATTTTCATTTTACTGAAAAAAAAATAAAAACAAAAAATACAAAAACGATTAAGCGAGGATTTTCAATTTAATGTACACATACTAATATTTATTACTTAAAATATTAATGATTTTTATTTATGACTGTAAGATTAGTGACGGCATTTAAATATTTCTTGCTTTCAGTAAAGTACAAGTTATGCTCTGGTCTTGAGAAGGTGTGGGGTTGTCAGTCCTACTCATTTTCATCTCTGCTTGTTTATAGTTTGATGCGAAATTCTGAGACTTGTGAAACCTCTGGGAAATCCCAGAAGTCCCAGAAGCATCACCTTTATACAGTAAGCCGTTTCAAAAATATTACTATGTATCCTTTTGACACCCTTTTGATGCTCTTTTCATAATATCCTTAGCCTTGCCAGTAGTTTCAATTGGAGCAATAGTTGGAGCACTTTACTAGCATTAGCAATATTACTACTAATACTAAACAAAGCACCGCAGCACGAAACTGCCTAAGCCCAACACATCTAAGCACGCTCCACCTCCATACCAATCACTAAAAAACCTTCATCGATCTTTTCGTTATCCAAAACCACCCTTTCATCTTCACTTATTCCTAGTTTTAGCGACGAATGCTTACTAACATAGATTCTCAAACCAATTCTAGCACCCTGAACTCGTACAATTTCAAAAATTTTATTTATTTTGCTAAACTTTTCATCTGAAATGTATAAATCGTCAAGTCGACCAAAATTTTTCTTCTCCGCTCTATTTCGGGTACTATCATCGCCCTTCCTGTGTTCTTTAAAAGGAGGTTGATCACAATGGTCCATATAAATGGTGGTAGAACACAACCCCACCCAGTTCCTGATTTAATACAAAACTAGCTACTAACCCCGTCTCCTACCTTAACCACAGCAGTGCTATTCTCGTAAATATTACTATTCATTTTATCGCAATTGCTTTGCGAAATCTGTTTTATCAGCTGAATCGAACGCTAACTCATATTCAGTTTAATTGAGGACTAAAGTTGTTTGATAACTATGGCATTTGTCAATTATCTACCTAAGTTAAAATTCAGTCGACACATCCTCTAACCTTTCAAAACCGCACTTTTCTTCTCTTAAAACTTTACAGCATCTCCCGCTCCAAAATGTATCATCCTGCTAAGTAATTAGCTACCTATAGAAACCCGGCTAATACCTCTTTAATTGCGACATTCACTCTAATCACCTTTCTTATACAGGGGTTTAATTAGGGCTTCCTAAAAATTGCTAAGTGCTTCCACTTTTTCAAAAATCAGATTTATCTCCAGTAATTTATGTCTAACCTCAGAGCCACCATATTAAAAAAACACATTGACCACACTATTAGCACCTGGCATTCAATTATTTTGTAATCTTTTTAGTACGGTGACTCATTCTTCCTCACAAAATAAATCTTCCCTCAGAACCAATGTGTCACATTATTTTATTTTTCTCTATATCTTTCCCTGTAACTCTATCCCAGCTTAGCATATTCTCAATATTTTGTGACCATCTCTTTTTAACTCTTTCTTTATCATTGATTGGGGGTCAGGTCCCATCTTTAACTGGGACAAGTCCAGATTGACTAATCACTCTCAATTCATTATCGCTCCAGGAAGATATTCTACTATTATGCAATCTAGCTACATCTTCCAGATCCCAGGCAATTTTATCCAAGGTATCCACTTTACACCTCCTTAGTTAATTTTTTAATGGTCCCACTACTTTCTTTACATTCCACTATTTTCATATGATCTATCACTCAGACAGTTTTTATACAAACCCCTTCTTCTTTCTATTAAACATAAGTAATTTTCATTAATATTTCTACCTGCATTCCTACTTTTTTCCCTATAACGCCATTAGCAGAGTCAAAATTATTCTCCTAAAACTTTACCATCATCTTCAACATTGTTAAATTTTAAACACTCCAATTTTGTATTCAACTGTTCTTGGCGAATTTCTCTCAGTTTTTCACTCTGTAATCTTGCAAGAGCAGTAAGTTATGCCCTTGGGGCATATAACTTACTATCCTTGCCCCTAGGCTCTAGGATTTGTCTCAACTCCGAAGGCCCTGTTCTATGATCTTTGGACTGTTCTGAACAAAATGGATGGATAAAAAATCCACCGTTATGAAAGGTCTGGCTCCCCTCCAATCACTCTTAAAAATTGTACTAGAACTTTAAGTTCCAATAAAGTGGGTCCCTTTCAATGTTGCTAAGATAGTCTCTTCTATACGAAGTGCCCTGGCCAGAAAAAACAACAACAACAACAAAGCAGACACTAAATAAATAAATATTATACTGCACTCACTTTGCTCTTTACTTAAACAGTGCTATTGGGCTGCCTATGATTATTGAAAGAGTTAACATGATTAAAAATAATTGTTTAATATGACTATTATTGAAAGTATGGAATAATTAATTCATTCAAAAATGAAGAGTACATAAAACAGTTCATAGTAAATCAAACGGAGAATAAAGGGCAACCAATCAATGGTAACCAAATTCTACCAAAAATAAGGTTAAAAAAAAGCAAACAACAAAAGGGTCTAATATGTATGCTTCCAAAATATATAAATTTTATCGAATTGAAATTTCTTTGAAAAAGATTCCAGAAATACGAGCTAAGGGTGATTGTATCAAATCAATGGTCACAGAATACCGTAAAGTCCTTAATAATCGTAAACATGGAGCTCTAGTACTCTTTTTGGGTACCGAAACAGATTTAAGTTCAACGGAGCACTATTTTGTGCAAAAAAAAAAAAAAAAAAAATCGGGCCGGAATAGGGACCAAGAACTTTACAAAAAAGAAACCTAGTGTCAGTAAATCTTTATAAAATTTTAACATTATTTAAGAATTTAAGAGAGAAGAAAGAAAGAGAGACAGAAGGAGATAGAGAGAGGGAAGGAGAGGGAAAGAGAGAATGGGAGAGAGGGGAAGAAAGAGAAAGGGGAGAGAGAGAGGAAAGAAAGAAAGAAAGAAAGAGAGAGAGAGAGAGAAAGAGAAAGAAAAAGAGAGGGGGGGAGAGAGAGGAGGAAGGAAGAGTATATATACTAACCTGTTACAACCAAGCCGTAATTGCTGTGCTCTTCTAAAACAGCTGAAAGTATGTTAGTAATTTGCCGATTAATTTGATTTGCCGATTCCACCATTTTCAGTTAAAACTGAAAATTAGAAGTTCTAATTTCTTTTTAAGATTCAAAAAGTGATGGAGGGCAGCTAGGCCCCCCTGAATACCCCTCTTTTCCATTGAACCTGATTAAAATTGTGAGATAGCATTTTTTCAAAGTATTTCACAAAACATACAACAGTGCCCCCAGGGTTGACACTACCCTCAAAGGCCCTAGGTTAATGTTTTAAGTCATACCCCGGGGGCATATAAGATTTTTTTTTATAGAATTGGTGCTCGAATAAACTTCAGAAGTGGCTCATTTGATTTAAAATCAGAAGTTATAGTCCTATTTTAAAAGTCAAGAGTGATTTGAAAGCAATCAGCCCCCTCCTCTCCACGCTCATCATTTTCTCCAATGACGTTCAATGAAAATTTGAAGATAGCATTTTGTTCATCGTAGTTGAAAGGTCTGAAAATTATGTCTATGAAGAAAACACACAACCCACACAGCTCTCAGGTCAAGAATTGTCAGATATGTCCAGGGGGCATATAAGGATTTTAAAGGGAGAATGGTTGTTTAGACTTTGGACGGGACTCATTGGATTAGTAATCAAAGGGCAGCAATTAAACCCCACACGTCTTGCTTTTTCGAAATACATCCAGTTGGAATTTTTAGGTAGTCATTTTATTCAAAATAGTCCAAAGATTTATATAACAAGGCTTTTGGGTTAATACAACATATCAGAGTAGTTAAAAATGTCACTAGTAGTTCCAATTCCAAATTGATTGAGCACTTTCAAAGTTTCTACGACAAGCCCTTCAATATAAAGTGCCCTGGTAAAAAAAAGTCCCCATATCCTTCTTTAGTACTGCCTGATTTAGTTTTCAAGTTTTGGCTGATTTTATTTATGAAAATAAGATAGATGGATAGATACATCTTTATTTACAGCAAAAATTAAACCATATAAACAAACACCGCAAGTGCCTATTGGCATACTTAAGCGCGTGGTGTATCACAAAAAAAAACACAAACAAAAGAAATAACCGTCATGTTATGTCCAGAATGAAGCAGACCTTAGTCTGCTGACCATTTGCCACTGGATATGGGGGAATCCCCTAACTAAACGCTCCAAGTAAAGGGTGGCCTTGACCTGACAAGGTGGGTGGAGCCCACCCCAGGGACATTCAATAGTTAGACTCCTCTAGCTAATCAGTTCCCAGACCTAGGGTCGGTTGGGCTTGCGACCCTCCACCCGAACCTAATTGCAACGAGTAGTGATGTTATTGCCTCAGATAATCGATCTTCTTTTTACCCTTCAAGACTTCAGCATGTCCCTAGACCGAAATTTGACCATCGTTTGAACCTTATTGACCAAGGAGGTCTTCGCTTGGCCACCTGGAACGTTTTGACCCTTAACCTCCCTCGAGCAAAATCAATGCTTGCGCTAGAACTCAAGCGTTTTGGTGTGGCTGTAGCAGGCGTAACTGAAGCTTGCCTTATAGGAAACTACTCTGAAGACATCGGTGAAGGCTATCACCTAATCTGGTCGGGTGATCAAAGAACTAAAACTAATGGAGTCGCACTTGTGCTAGACTCTCGGACCAGGAGGTGCCTCCTTTCTTACGAGCAAACATAAGACAGGATACTAACAGTCCGGCACATACATGGAAAATGGACCATCATTGTCTGCTACGCCCCAACACGGCGTTGAAAGACGGCGTTTAAAACAGTGTTCTAGGACCTGTAACACCCGACTGCTTGAACGAAAATGGGCTAAGGCTCCGTCATCTGTGCAACATGCACGATCTCGTGATCACCAATACCCCTTCTCGAAGGAAAGAAGTTCACAAATATACCTGGTATAGCAATGATGGACGAACAAAAAAGATGTTAGACTATATAATCGTGTCCCGACGCTGGCGTTCCTCTATAGCTAATTGCCGAACTTACAAAAGTGCAGAATTGGGAAACACCGACCACAGGCTTGTCGTCTCTAACCTTAGACTACGCCCAAAAGCCCAGAAAAGTGACCACCATCCTCCCAAATTAGACCTGAACAATCTCGCAAACTCCAACACGCGCCAGGTCTATGCTGTCTCCATCTCAAACCGTTTCGACTGTCTTGGTCAAGTTTTGGGATCTGAAGAAGGATGGCAACCATTCAAGGGCGGCATTTTGCTTTCGGCTGAAAGTACTATCGGCCGTCTGAAGCCCCCAAAAAAGTCCTGGATATCGCAGGAAACTTTTGATATTATTGAACAGCGTCGTAAACACGCCTAGCGAAGGACATGGTTACCTACAGACGTCTAAACGACGTAAGAAATAAATTCCTCCACAGAGACAGAAAGCTATTCACCGAGAAAAAGGCCGCTGATCTCGAGGAGGCCGCCAGAAAGGGTTACACATGCGTTATTTATTACATTTACATATAAACCATCTTGGGAATAGATACAGCAGCTTTTAAATCCTGGACAATTGCCGGTTCATAGACATGACATTACGGCCCGTGTCTTCTGGCAAAAGTTGCTCTCCTTCATCTCCTACAGAGTTATTAGAGAAATACAAATCGCAAATGGCTGAGAATATACTCCACCGAATACGGCTAGAAAGGTCACCTTGGACTTTACAACAGAAGTTTATAACTGCACTTTAGTTATGATTGAAGGTTTGACCTTATCTATTGCAAACAAACTTCTCAAGCCTTTGGGAATGCCTTCACCTAATCGTATTGCTTCTATTTCTACATGTGTAGAATGGGATCGTGGACAAAGTTACAACACAATTGATCTATTGTCGTATGTTAAAGACAGAACACCGGGACACAAGGAATATAAATGACGACCGGGACACTCAAAGCGAAATTACAGACTGGGACACCGGGACACACATGACGACTGGGACACAGGGAATATAAATGACGACCGGGACACAACTACAGCGGGGTCGCCGGGGGGGCAAAAAGGGGATATGTAAATGACGACGGGGACACAGGGAATGGTCGATTAGCAATTACCATCAACAAAGCCCAAGGGCAATCATTAGAAGAATGCGGTATAGATCTGAATACGGATTTTTTTTTCCCATGGACAATTGTATGTTGCATGTTCAAGAGTCGGTAAGCCTGACAATGTATTTATATGCACAGACAATGGGACAGCGAAGAATATTGTACATTCTCAAGTTCTACGTAGTTAAAAACATATATACTTCTATCTATATTCACAGGTGGGACACAGGGACACAACTACAATGGCAAGTAACTAATATGGCGCGTAACGACTTACGTGCGCGGGGGGGGGGGCACGAAGCCAACAGCTAGTTATATATATATATATATATATATATATATATATATATATATATATATATATATATATATATATATATATATATATATAACGATAACTACTCCAAACAAGTTTGGAGAATAGAATTGTCATACGACGAAATATCAAAGATTATTGTGTAAATAAACTGCTGGAGACATTTTTTTTTTTTGAAAAAAAAAACGGAATTTTGATACCAATAGATACATCAAAGAATCGGCTTGTTATGCTGATTTTAAGTTATATAAGATTTATTAAGTTTAGTAATACTAATTAAAGGCTACGAGTCGGAGAAAATTTGCCTGATTTTCGAAAAAAGGGAAATATAAAACGGTAAAGTTAAGAGAAACCCTGAAAATTCAGGGATGGTGGAGGATCTGGTTCAAATTTTCCTTTTTGGAAAAATTTAAGGTACGATTTAAAACTAAATCCACTTTCTCCAGGTGGATATAATTGAATACACAGAAATATTTTATGAACATAAATTGAACAAAATAGTTACAAGTGAAACAAGTATGAATGAAGTGAAAAAAATCAATAAACTTACCATATACATTAAGCGTCTTGGCTCAATTTTGATTGGTGCATCTTCACACACTAAATCTGTCAGTACATCCAAGATACATTTGGTACCTCGAATGCCAACGACAACGCTCTTGCTCAGATGGTCGACAGCAATGAAATGAGGCAACTGAAAATAAATACCACAATTACTAAAGGAACAGCGTGAGTGTACATGCACTAGAGGGAGCAATTGAAGAGTCATAAATAATAGACAGGATAATGGAAGGTTTACGATTATTTAATGTGTAGAATAGAGGAGATGGACACATAAATATATATTAACCCTGACCCAAACATCTTTTTTCCTTAATTCCTTTGGAAATTACACTCTTAGATTTTTGAGTAAAAAGGAGCCAAAAAAAAAATAAATCAGACACAAACCTACCCCCCTTCACAAAAATAAATTATATACAAAAAGGCCAAAGTTCATCTTTCCTGGTTGGCTCAAAATTTTATACTTAAGTCATTGAGCTAAAGAGCCGAATGCAGAAGGAAAAACACAGAAACAATATTGGTTCCCCAAAACGCGCCTGACAAAGGGCCAAGAAACCTTTTTACGACCATGTCTCATGTGAGGGTCATTTGAACTTAAGAGGGGGCTCTTAAGATTGAAGATTAAATCTTCTAATCAAACGAAATTATGGAAACTAGCCATTGTACACTAAAGATTTTAGCAAAAAAAGATCATTCAATAAGTCTAAATTTCCGAGGCTTTACAATCTGGAAACAAAAAAGACTCCTGGATAAAAGCAAAGATAGTGTGCGGTGCCTTGTAATTAAAACTGTGTATCTGCAAAATTTGAGAGTCTGGGACAGCGCGGGGTATAATGCTGAAACTTTTAGGGGATGTTGGCGGGAGCACTAGCCTTTTTTTAATTATTTTAGAGGGTATCAATAAGACTAGCCCTAAATTCGTCTGGGTTGGAAATAAATGTATAAATGAGGACACTTCGTGTAGAAGAAATTGTCGTAGAGGCTTCAAAAGGGCTCATTATATTGGAAATTAAAAGACCTAGTGCTGTTTTTAATAGTCAAGTGATTGGAGGTTAACTATTATTCTACTTAGATTAAAATTTGCTTCCAATTAAAATTTTGAGAAAGCCATTATATAAACTTTTGGGGAGCCTCATTTGGTTGGAAATTGGAAGTTATAGTTCCCTTTTAAGAGTCGAAAGATATGGAGGACAACTAGCCCTCCACCTCTAACTACTCACCTTTGCACCAAATGCATCTGATTGAAATTGTAAGATAGCCATTTTGTTCAAAATAGTCTAGGGAATATATAGCAATGCCTCTAGGGTTGGCCCAATCGCCAAAACCCAGGGACAGGAGTTGTTAGTTAAACCCTGGGGGTATATAAGGTTTTTTTGGAATGGCTGGTCGTATAAGCTTCATCAGGAGCTCATTTTATTTTTAATTCCAAGTTATAATGCCCTTTTTAAGAGTCAGAAGTAATTTGAGAGGGACAAGCCCCCTCCCCATCCATTATTCTCCAAAATATCTTATACAAATTTCGAGAAAACAATTTCGTTCAAAGTATTTGAATGATATGGATATTATGTCTTTGAGCTTGACAACCATCATACAGCCCTCAGGACAAGGGTTGTACGTTATCCCCCTTGAGCATATAAAGTTTTTATGGAAAAGTTGGTTGTATATACTTCAGAGGGGTCTCATTTAAAGGTATTCAACTTTATTCATACAAAATAGAAGATCATATAACAAGACTTTTTAGGTTGTCGCAAACCACCAGAGCCTGGGGGCAAGGATTTTAAGCTCTGCCCTGAGGGAATATTAGAATATAGAATACGAATATAGAAGTCCGTCACGTAAGTTAATTTGTGAGTTCCGTATATATATTGCTTATAAAATGTTTGAAACTAAAATTGAGAGTTCTAGTAGCCGTTTTAAGTAACCAAAAAACCTAAAGGGCAACTAGGGCCCTCCCCCGCACATTTGTCTCAAAATTATCCGATTAATATGCAATTTCATTTCAATTATTCATGTATAGTGAGCCAAAATCAATACCTGCATTAAATCAAAAACGTTCAGAAATTGAATATAAAAAACAAGTTTTTTTAACCGAAAGTAAGGAGCGACATTAGAACTTAAAACGAACAGAAATTATTCCATATATGAAAAGGGCTGTGCCCTCCTCAACGTTCCACTCTTTACGCTAAATTTTGACTCTTTCTCACAGCTCTACTTTTTAAAACGATAAAAAAAATTAGTGTAAAGAGCGGGGCGTTAAGGAGAGGACAGCCACTCCTTTTCAACTCAACTGCAAACTCAACTTTCTGCTTCTCAACTCAACTGCAAACTCAAATATCCTACTCAACTGCAGGAACCAGATCAACTCTTCTTCAGTTTTCGCATATACTGTCAGATTAGTGTCTTCAGCAAATAAAAATAATGCTTTCAAAGGGGTTTACATGTAGGTCCCCTTTTACCGAATAAAAATTTTAGATAAAACTCCATAAAGATCATTAATATGCACAGAAAATAATTGTGTACGAAAAGGAGATCCCTGTTTAACTCTAGACTTAACATAATATCCTTGTATAGCTTGATCTCTATCATTCAAATATAATTTCCTATCGCTTAGGTAAAGGCTCAACAGATTCACAGCTCTTCCTCTTATGCCGGGATTATCCACTTTACACCATAGAATTTCATGATCGACAGAATCAAACGTCTTTAAAATGTCCAAAAAGACACATGCAACTTTAAAATGTTTATCAAGGCCATCATTAAATAACGTTGTTAGAAATTGAACTGCATAGTCTGTAGAATGTTTCTCAATGAAACAAAATTGGTTCTTATAGAAAAAACCTTTCTTCTCTAGAAATGTCTCAGTCCTTATGCATAAAATGTTCGCCATTATTGTAGCTATAATCGGAAGCAGTGAAATCGGTCTATAATTGCTAGGATTCCCTGACTTCAAATTTGACACTATGTTTGAAATTTGAAACGGCTGAGGGAAAATTCCATCTTTCCATTCCATATTCTAAAACTGAATGATTGCAATTATGCTCATGTTCAAGCCCATCTTTGACAACCTTTCCAAACACATTTTTTGCTGATTCCACATCACTTGCCAAAACGTTCCATAAAAACACGCTCTTACAAGTTTTTTTTTTAATTTTCTACTCCTGGAGGTTTTGCTTAACAGCAGGCAACTCTTTCGTTAACTTCAAGTTTTCCCGAGCCAAGACCAAAATTTACAACTTCAGATTTAAAGCTTCATTTTCTACGGCAGAAACTCTCGGCTTTTATTCAGCTATTTCCTTATTTGAAGCCGTCACAGATTTCTCCACTTCCATTAATCGGTATTCTACTGGTTTCATACTAACTGCTAGACCTTGTTAAACCGTTTAATTGTATTTTACTGTTGCTAAAATTACAGCTACGCTGTCGTCAAACAATTTGATGGACGATTCTTCAGCCGATGTGCCTGACGAGACATTTCAAATGTTATAACTGTCAAGATCTTGTTGGTTCTTTCTTGTTTTCGTCATTCCTAATAGACCCCTCCAATAAGTTTAGTGGTAGTAGTAGCAGCAGAAGTAGACAGGTTTAATAGCAAAACTTGAAAGCTATTGCTGGTTTGCTGGTTTAAATACAATTCAAACTACAGACATTAACTCTTATTGTAAATTTCAAAGAGTAAATTCGGTTTGTTCTTGTTTTAACGGGAACTAACTTATCTTGTTTTCTCGTTCTTGATGGTACAGGTTGATCAGGTAGAATATCACGGTGCTGAGATTTAGAAAGCAAGAACTTTCCAAAACTCATAATCAGAGTTTCGTATCAGTTTTGGAGTGAAGGCAGTCAAAGCACTTCCAAAGCCTTTTCGTAGGGGATGTCAAGGCGGCCCAAGACGATCGATACTGCTCGCTTCTGAACCGATTCACGCTCCTGACAAAGATACACTGTTCTAAGTGCCGAGGGCATCCAAACAGGGCACGCATATTCCAGAACGAGGCGGAAATACGCTGTTTATGCATACGTAATAATACTTAATACATCTTTGTGTTCGCACTGAACCTAGACATACCGTTTA
This sequence comes from Artemia franciscana, assembly GCF_032884065.1. Classification (NCBI taxonomy): domain Eukaryota; kingdom Metazoa; phylum Arthropoda; class Branchiopoda; order Anostraca; family Artemiidae; genus Artemia; species Artemia franciscana. The sequence goes on from NC_088871.1 coordinate 25,166,246, forward strand.
AAGTCTGTAGACTAGCGTTATCACTTTTAACCACGTTTACAATGTATGAAGGAGTTGTTCCTACAACAACTCCTTCAATACGAAGTGCTTTGGTCTGAAAAAAGAAACACACAAACACAAAAATAGAATATTTTGTGCCAATATCGCTCTTTACATCAGCCGTATTATTGCGCTAACTATGATTTCTGGTAGTTTCGGTTTTTAATTATTACAGAATTGTATATCTGCCTAATTTATTTCTGGATTGTTATATGTTCTTTGGGCTACTTTTAATGACTGTCTCACAATTTTCATCAGATGTGTTTGGGAAAAAAAGGGCTTCGAGAGGGGGAGAGGTCTAGTTGTACTCCTATCACTTTTGACTCTTAAAAGCAAATACAGAAATTTCTACTTCATATCAAATGAGCCTTCCCTAAAGCTTACACGGCCAACCCTTTCACAAAAACCTCATATACCTCCAGGTAACAAACTTACAACTCTTGCCCTTAGGCTTTGTGAGACTGTGTCAATCAAGAAGTCCTTGTTATATCATCTTCACACAATTTTTTTTTTTGACAAAATGGTAATCTCAAAATTTCTCTCGGAGGTGTTTGGGGAACGGAGGACAAGAGGAGTGGCTAGTTTCTCTCCAATCACTTATGACAGCTAATAAGGGTACTAGAACTTCTGTATTTTAATCTAGTGAGCCACCTCTGAAGTTTCCACGACAACCCCTTCTAAAAAAAAATATTATATGTTCACAGCATAGCCAATAGCTCTTGTCCCGAGGAATTTTTGGGACAGGGGTCGGTTGTGATCCAAAAAAACATCATTGCTCAACTTTTCAACTATGCTGAAAAAAATAACAATCTCATGATATTGATTGGATGATGACTGGAGAAATGATCGGCAAAGGAAGAGGGGCTGCTTGCCTTCCAAACCATTTTGATTTTTAAAAGGACATCAGAACTTTTAACTCCAAATCGAATGAGCTCCTTTTGAAGACTATGTGACAAGTCTTTCTATTTGAAGTGTTATGGTCAGAATACCATATGTACCATGGTACTCAGAGTACCATGGTTCCTTCAAAATTTTCAAACTGATAATATTCCTTCTGGGTGCTGGCTTTTGAATATATATATATATATATATATATATATATATATATATATATATATATATATATATATATATATATATATATATATATATATATATATATATATATATATATATATATATATATAAATAAGTTGTCTGTCTGTCTGTGGATCAGGTGACGTCATGTTTCTGTGTTGACTGACGTCATTAAATTAGTTGTCGTCATTTTTGCTTTGACGGTGACGTCATTAATGGTATTTAAGACATGCGTTCACGGAAAAATGTTTAATTGTAAAATGACTGAAGAACCTACAATGGCAACAGCCGAGGAAGCTGCTCAAAGAGTCTATGCCAAAAAACTTGCTGCTGATAGAGAAAGTAAGAAAAGGAAGCGTGCCGAGAAATCACAAGAACAGCAAGAAAATAGGCTTGCGGCTATAGAACGCAAAAACCGCGCAGTTAGATGAAAATCCACTTGGAAAGCGAGAGTCAAAACATATCAAAACTGGAAATGATAGCGATGATGATTGGGTTTGGGATTTTGACTTGGATAAGGTCATCAATGCCTACCAGATTTAAGTTAAAAAACAAAGGTTCGGCGATATGTACTTCATAGTGACGCTGAAAAATAAAGAAGAAAAAAACTGAAAAAATGTAAAAAAATAAAAAAACTAAAAAGAAAAAACACTCAAAGATAAATTACAGACCGGGACACAAATGACGACCGACACAGAGGGAATATAAATGACGACCAGAACCTCAAAGAAAAATTACAGACTGGGACACCCGGACACAAATCACGACCGGGAATATAAATGACGACCGGGGACGCAGGGACACAACTACGACGGGGACGCCGGGGGCACAGGCGGGATATATAATTGACGACTGAGACACAGGGATTGTTTGAATAGAAATTACAGACCGGGACACCGGACACAAATGACGACCGGGACACTGGGACACAGGGAATATAAATGACGACCGGGACACTCAAGAGAAAATACAAACTGGGACACCAGGACACAAATGACGACCGGACACAGGGAATATAAATGCTATTTATATGCACACACAATGGGACAGCGAAGAATGTTGTATATTCGCATGTTTTACGTAGTTAAAAATATATATTTATATCTATCTCTATTCACAGGTGGGACACAGGGACACAGCTACAATGGCGCGTAACTAATATGGCGCGTAACGACTTACGCGCGCGGGGGGGCTTGGGGGGGGGGCGCGAAGCGCCCCACCAACTAGGTGTTGGGGTGGCGCGAAGTGCCACCTCAACAGCTAGTATATATATAAGTTGTCTGTGTGTGTGTGTGTCGAGTGACGTCATGTTTGTCGACTGATGTCATTTTAAGGATTGAGCTGTATGCGTCATGAAGTTGTTTGTCGACTGACGTCATGTTTGTCAACTGATAAAACTACATACCGGGACACAGGGAATATAAATGACGACTGGGATACAGATACACAACTACAACGAGACGCCGGGACACACGCGGAATATATAAATGACGACCGGGACGCAGGGATTTTTCGAATAGAAATTACTGACCGGGACACCGAGACACAAATGACGACCGGGACACAGGGAATATAAATGACGACCGGAACACATGGACACATCATTAGAATAATGAGGCATAGATCTGAATACAGATTGTTTTTCCCATGGACGATTATATGTTGCATGTTTAAGAGTCAGTAAACCTGACAATCTATTTATATGCATAGACAATGGGACAGCGAAGAATTGTTGTATATTCGTCATTGTAAGGATTGAGCATTATGCCTGAGTACTTTAAAACTGTAAACGGTATTATACATGACACTTACCGTAGTGCATGCCAAGCTCAGAATTTATTGAAGAATGAAAAACACTGGGATAACTGCATCAATGACGCGTGCGAAACGTCAACTCCAAGTCAAATTCGTGCATTGTTTGGAATCATACTAACAACTTGCTTTCCTTCAGCTCCTACAGAGTTTATGTCAAAAATATAATTCAAAAATGGCCGAGGATATACTCCATCGAAAACAGCTAGAGACGTCAGATATGACTTTTGTTTTTACATCAGAAATTTACAACTACACTTTAGTTATTATTGAAGATTTTTTCGTATGTATGGCAAACAAACCTCTTCAGAGTTTGGGAATGCCTTCACCTTATCATAGCGCTGCTGTTTCAACATATGTGGAATTGGATCGTGAACAAAGTTACAGCACGAGTGATCTATTGTCGTATGTACAAAATAACAAATGTAAGTTAACGTCTGAGCAAAAGGGCATTTATGATAAGATAATGCATTGTGTCGATAACAACATTGGAGAAATCTTCTCTTTGGATGCACCAGGAGGGTACTGGCAAAACATTTTTGATAAAATTGATTCTGGCATCAATTCGATCAAAAAATGACATAGCACTGGCAATTGCGTCGTACGGAATAGCCAAAACGTTGCTACATGGTGGAAAACCAACTCATTCCGCTTTGAAATTGCCTCTGAATTTTCATTCTACAGAAACTCCCACGTACAATATTTCAGAATCATCTGGGATGGGTAAAGTATTGCAGAAATGCAAACTTTGGGACGAGTGGACCATGGCACACAAAAACTTGCTCGGGGCACTGGATCAATCATTGAGAGATTTGCGAGGGAACTCGAAAACCCTTCGGCAGCACATTAATATTGCTTGTGGGAGATTTCAGGGAAACATTAACTATACTACCTAGATCAACACCTGCAGACGAAATGCTTGCCTGAAAAATTCTAATTTATAGTTACACGTAAAGACATTAAAATTAACTACAAATATGTGCGTCGATGACTCTGGTCAAACATTTTCAGATCAATTGCTGGCAATTGGAAACGGAAAGCTCCCAGTAGACTAAATTTCAGGACATATACAACTACCAGCTGAATTCTGTAATTTAGTGACGTCCAAAAATTGATTGGTTAAAAAAGTATTTCCGAAAATTCTAACCAATTATAAAAATCAAAAATAGCTAAAAGAACGAGTGATTCTGGCAGCCAAGAATAAAGACGTCCACGAAATCAACAATATTGTTATGACCAAGATTCGAGAGCAGGCAGTCCTTTACAAGTCAGTCGACATAGTAATGGAACCAATTGAGGCGGTTAATTATCCATCTGAATTTTTAAATTCCCTGGATCTCCCCGCGCCACCCCAACGGCTAGTATATATATATATATATAATAGGGACACAACTACAATGGCGCGTAACTAATATGGCGCGTAACGACTTACGCGCGCGGGGGGGGCTTTGGGGGGCGCGAAGCGCCCCCACCAACTAGGTGTTGGGGTGGCGCGAAGCGCCACCTCAACAGCTAGTATTTATATGTATATATATATATATATATATATATATATATATATATATATATATATATATATATATATATATATATAAATAAGTTTTATGTCTGTTTTGTCTGTTATAACGTAATAGAGGCAACAATCTTGACAGGGCCTTTTGAGGGTGATGCTTTTCTCATTCCTCGCATTCTCATGATTCCAGTGGATCTGCCTTTTCAACTTAAGAGATTGCAATTCTTAATTTGATTAGCATATTTAGTTTTCAGTCCAGAACCACTAAAGCTATTATGTAAACATCAAAAATATTTATGTCGTCTGAGGAATAATTTTTAGTTTTTATTTCAAAATAGAAAATTACCTGAAAATTTTAAAAATAGTTATGTTTTATGATTTTGTTTTGTTTTTTAGGTACCTGCTATTCAACGCGTGACTTCAACTTGTCACGAAATAGTAAAAGAAAAAAAAACTAAAAAAAAGGAATTAAAAAACTGAAAAATAAAGGAGAAAAAGAAAACTAAAAACCGGGTCACTCAAAGAGAAATTACAAACTGGGACACTGGGACACAAATAACGACCGGGAGATATAAATGACAACCGGAAAACTCAAAGATAAATTACAGACCGGGACACCGTGACACAAATGATGACCGGAACGCAGGGAATATAAATGACGACTGGGACGCTCAAAGAGAAATTACAGACTGGGACACTGGGACACAAATTAAGACCGGGATACTGGGAATATAAATGACGACCGGGATACAGGGACACAATTACAAGGGGGATGCCCGGGGCACAGGGGGATATATAAATGACGACGGGGACACAGGGAATGTTCGATTAGCAATCACCATCAACAAAGCTCAAGGGCAATGATTAGAACAATCAGGTATAGATCTGAATACGGATTGCTTTTCCCATTGACAATTTTATGCTGCAGGTTCAAGAATCGGTAAACCTGACAATATATTTATATGCACAGACATTGGGACATAGAAGAATGTTGTATGTTCGCAAGTTTTACGTAGTTGAAAACACAGACTCACACACACACACACACACACACACACACACACACACACACACACACACACACACACACACACACACACACACACACACACACACACACACACACATATATATATATATATATATATATATATATATATATATATATATATATATATATATATATATATATATATATATATATATATATATATATATATATATATATATATATATATATATATATATATATATATATATATATATATATATATATATATATATATATATATATACTAGCTGTTGGGGTGGCGCTTCGCGCCACCCCCACACCTAGTTGGTGGGGGCGCTTCGCGCCCCCCCCCAAGCCCCCCCGCGCGCGTAAGTCGTTACGCGCCATATTAGTTACGCGCCATTGTAGTTGTGTCCCTATGTCCCACCTGTGAATATAGATATATATATATATATATGTTTTTAACTACGTAAAACTTGCGAATAAACAACATTCTTTGCTGTCCCATTGTCTGTACATATAAATAGATTGTTTACCGACTCTTGAAAATGCAACATATAATGGTCCATGGGAAAACAATCCGTATTCAGATCTATACCTCATGATTCTAATGATTGCCCTTGAGCTTTGTTGATGGTGATTGCTAATCTACCATTCCCTGTGTCGCCATCGTCATTTATATATCCCCTTGTGCCCCCCGGCATCCCCTTTGTAGTTTTGTCCCTGTGTCCCGGTCGTCATTTGTGTCCCGGTGTCACAGTCTGTGATTTCTCTTTGAGTGTCCCGGGCGTCATTTATATTCCATGTGTCCCGGTGTCTCGGTCGTCATTTATATCCCCCTGTGCCCCCCGGCGTCCCCGTTGTAGTTGTGTCCCTCTGTCCCGGTCGTCATTTATATTCCCTGTGTCCCGGTCGTCATTTGTATCCCGGTGTCCCGGTCTGTATATACATTCGTTTTTTAGTTTTGTTTTTCTCCTTTATTTTTTTCCTTTTTTATTTTTTTTATTTTTTAGTTTATTTAGATTTTTAGATTTTTTAGCTTTTTTATTAGTTTTTCTTTTTTTTTCTTTTTAGTTTTTTTGTAGTTTTTACCCTTTTTTTAGTTTTTTTAGTTTTTTTTACTTATATCCTGGTCGTCATTTATACTCCCTGTGTCCCGGTCGTCATTTGTGTCCCGGTGCTTTGTTGATTGCTAATCGAACATTCCTTTTGTCCCGGTCGCTTTCTCTTTGAGTGTCGTCATTCATATTCCCTATGTGCCGGTGTCCCGGTCGTCATTTGTGTCCCGATGTCCCGGTCTGTAATTTCGTCAGTTGAAAACTTATGATGAAATAAATTTTTAATTTTTTCCCTTTTTTTGTTTTTAGTTTTTTTTTATTGGTTTTTACCTTTTTTTAGGTTTTTTAGTTTTTTTCTTTTTTCTTTTTAGTTTTTTTTGAAGTTTATCTTTTTAGTTTTTTTATTTTTATTTATATTTTTTTAGTTTTCTTTTTCTCCTTTATTTTTCAGTTTTTTCCTTTTTTTAGTTTTTTTTCTTTTTTAGTTCTTTTAGTTTTTACCTTTTTTAGTTTTTTTTTAGTTTTTTTAGTTTTTTAGCTTTTTTTATTTTTTTTTTTTTAGTTTTTTATCTTTTGTTTTCTTTTCTTTTTTTTTGAATTGGTATATGCTTTTATTTTTCAGTCTTTTCCTTTTTTTAGTTTTTTTCTTTTTTAGTTTTTAGTTTTTTTTAGTTTTTTACCTTTTTTTAGTTTTTTTAGTTTTTTAGATTTTTTAGTTTTTTTTATTAGTTTTTAGTTTTTTTTGTAGTTTTTGCCTTTTTTTGGTTTTTTTCAGTTTTTTTTAGTTTTTAGTTTTTTACCTTTTTTTAGTTTTTTTTAGTTTTTTTGGCTTTTTTAGTTTTTTTTTTCTTTTTAGTTTTTTTGTAGTTTTTACCTTTTTTAGTTTTTTTTCTTATTTTGTATTAGTGTGAAATAATTCAGACGTCATATGCGGACAAACCCGACGTCACCTGATCCACAGATCCACACACAGACAACTTATTTTTATATATATAGATATATATATATATTATACTAGCTGTTGGGGTGGCGCTTCGCGCCACCCCAACACCTAGTTGGTGGGGCGCTTCGCGCCCCCCCAAGCCCCCCCGCGCGCGTAAGTCGTTACGCGCCATATTAGTTACGCGCCATTGTAGTTGTGTCCCTGTGTCCCATTTGTGAATATAGATAGATTTATATATGTGTTTCAAACTACGTAAAAATTGCGAATATACAACATTCTTGGCTTTCCCATTGTCTGTCCATATACAAAGCCGTATGTACTAATAATGACGTCATATGCAAACGCTCTTTTTACAAACAAACAAACATGCATACACACAACTCGTTTTTATATAGATAGATAGATAGATAGATAGATACAATACAAATTAACTACGTAAAACTTGTGAATATACAACAGTCTTCGCTGTCCCATTGTCTGTGCGTATAAATAGATTGTCAGGTTTACCGACCCTCAAAGATGCAACATACAATTGTACATTGGTAAAGCAATCTGTATTAAGATCTATACCGCATTTTTCTAGTGATTGCCCTTGAGCTTTGTTGATGGTGGTTGCAAATGCTAATCGAATTGGGAATTGCAATCTTTTAAATTGAAAAAGCAGATCCGTTGGAATCATGGGAATGCGAGGAATAAGAACAGCCTCACCCTCATAAGGCCCTGTCAAGATTTATAGTTTTTTTATTAGTTTTTAGTTTTTTTTTCTTTTTAGTTTTTTTGTCCCGGTCGTCATTTATATCCCCCTGTTTCCCCCGGTGTCCCCGTTGTAGTTGTGTCCCTGTGTCCCGGTCGTCATTTATATTCCCTGTGTCCCGGTCGTCATTTGTATCCCGGTGTACCGGTCTGTATATACATTCGTTTTTTAGTTTTGTTTTTCTCCTTTATTGTTTTCCTTTTTTTTTCTTTTTTAGTTTATTTAGATTTTTAGATTTTTTAGTTTTTTTATTAGTTTTTAGTTTTTTTTTCTTTTTAGTTTTTTTGTAGTTTTTACCTTCTTTTTAGTTTTGTTAATTTTTTTTTTTACTTATGTCCTGGTCGTCATTTATACTCCCTGTGTCCCGGTGCTTTGTTGATTGCTAATCGAACATTCCTTTTGTCCTGGTCGCTTTCTCTTTGAGTGTCGTCATTTATTTTTTTCTTTTTTAGTTCTTTTAGTTTTTACCTTTTTTAGTTTTTTTTAGTTTTTTAGATGAAAATTTTTTTTAGTTTTTTCCTTTTTTTCTTTTTAGGTTTTTATTGGTTTTTACCTTTATGTTAGCTTATTTTTCAGTTTTTTCCTTTTTTTTAGTTTTTTTTTTATTTTTTAGTTTTTTTAGTTTTTTAGCTTTTTTACTTTTTTTATTAGTTTTTAGTTTTTTTGTAGTTTTTGCCTTTTTTTAGTTTTTTCAGTTTTTTTTTTAGTTTTTTATTGGTTTTTACCTTTATTTTAGCTTATTTTTCAGTTTTTTCCTTTTTTTTAGTTTTTTTTAGTTTTTAGTTTTTTTAGTTTTTTACCTTTTTTATTTTTTTTAGTTTTTTTAGTTTTTTAGCTTTTTTATTTTTTTTATTAGTTTTTAGTTTTTTTTGTAGTTTTTGCCTTTTTTTTAGTTTTTTTAGTTTTTTAGCTTTTTTATTAGTTTTTAGTTTTTTTTGTAGTTTTTGCCTTTTTTTAGTTTTTTTTAGTTTTTTAGCTTTTTTATTTTTTTTATTAGTTTTTAGTTTTTTTTGTAGTTTTTGCCTTTTTTTAGTTTTTTCAGTTTTGACGTCACCTGATCCAGTTTTTTCAGGTGACGTCACCTGATCCACGATCCACAGATCCACAGACAACTTATTTTTATATATATAGATAGTTTTTTTTTTTTTACTTATGTCCTGGTCGTCATTTATACTCCCTGTGTCCCGGTGCTTTGTTGATTGCTAATCGAACATTCCTTTTGTCCTGGTCGCTTTCTCTTTGAGTTTCGTCATTTATTTTTTTCTTTTTTAGTTCTTTTAGTTTTTACCTTTTTTAGTTTTTTTTAGTTTTTTAGATGAAAATTTTTTTTAGTTTTTTCCTTTTTTTCTTTTTAGTTTTTTATTGGTTTTTACCTTTATTTTAGCTTATTTTTCAGTTTTTTCCTTTTTTTTTTAGTTTTTTTTTTATTTTTTATTTTTTTTAGTTTTTTACCTTTTTTTAGTTTTTTAGTTTTTTTTAGTTTTTTAGCTTTTTTACTTTTTTTTATTAGTTTTTAGTTTTTTTTGTAGTTTTTGCCTTTTTTTAGTTTTTTCAGTTTTTTTTTTAGTTTTTTATTGGTTTTTACCTTTATTTTAGCTTATTTTTCTGTTTTTTCCTTTTTTTTTAGTTTTTTTTAGTTTTTAGTTTTTTTAGTTTTTTACCTTTTTTTAGTTTTTTTAGTTTTTTTAGTTTTTTAGCTTTTTTATTTTTTTTATTAGTTTTTAGTTTTTTTTGTAGTTTTTGCCTTTTTTTAGTTTTTTTAGTTTTTTAGCTTTTTTATTAGTTTTTAGTTTTTTTTGTAGTTTTTGCCTTTTTTTAGTTTTTTTAGTTTTTTAGCTTTTTTATTTTTTTTATTAGTTTTTAGTTTTTTTTGTAGTTTTTGCCTTTTTTTAGTTTTTTCAGTTTTGACGTCACCTGATCCAGTTTTTTCAGGTGACGTCACCTGATCCATCCACAGACAGACAGACAGACAACTTATTTTTATATATATAGATAGATATACTAGCTGTATGTCTTAAATATCTTGAATGACGTCACCGTCAAAGCAAAAATGACGACAACTAATTTCATGACGTCAGCTGACACAGAAACATGACGTCACCTGATCCACAGACAGACAACTTATTTTTATGCTTCTGTGTCGACTGACGTCATGTTTTCGACTGACGAAATTACTGACCGGGACATCGGGACACAAATGACGACCGGGACACCGGCACATAGGGAATATAAATGATGACCGGGACACAAGGAATGTTCGATTAGCAATCACCATCATCAAAGCACCGGGACACAAATGACGACCGGGACACAGGGAGTATAAATGATGACCAGGACATAAGTAAAAAAAAAATTAAAACTAAAAAAAAGGTAAAAACTACAAAAAAACTAAAAAGAAAAAAAAACTAAAAACTAATAAAAAACTAAAAAAGCTAAAAAGCTAAAAAAAAATTAAAAAATAAAATAAAATGAAAACGGAAAAAAATGAAAAATAAAGGAGAAACACAAAACTAAAAAAAGAAAAAAAAAACTAAAAAAAGGTAAAAAACTAAAACCTAAAAAAAGACCAATTCAAAAACGAATGTATACACAGACCGGGACACAAATGACGACCGGGACACCGGGACATGACGAGCGGGACACACGGACACAACTACAACAGGGACGCCGGGGGGCTCAGGGGGATATATAAATGACGATGGCGACACAGGGAATCGTCGATTAGCAATCACCATCAACAAAGCTCAAAGGCAATCATTAGAATCATGAGGTATAGATATGAATACGAATTGTTTTCCCATGGACCATTATATGTTGCATGTTCAAGAGTCGTTAAACCTGACATTCTATTTATATGCACAGACAATGGGACAGCAAAGAATGTTGTATATTCGCAAGTTTTACGTAGTTAAAAACACATATATATATATATATATATATATATATATATATATATATATATATATATATATATATATATATATATATATATATATATATATATATATATATATATATATTCACAGGTGGGACATAGGGACACAACTACAATAGCGCGCAACTAATATGGCTCGTAACGACTTAAGCGTGCGGGGGGGCTTGGGGGGCGCGAAGCACCCCCACCAACTAGCTGTTGGGGTGGCGCGAAGCGCCACCCCAACAGCTAGTGTATATATATATATATATATTCACAGGTGGGACACAAGGACACAACTACAATGGCACGTAACGACTTATGCGCGCGAGGGGGGGGGGGTCTTGGCGGGTTGCGAAACGCCCCTACCAACTAGGTGTTGGGGTGGCACGAAGCGCCACCCCAACAGCTAGTATATATATCTATATATATAAAAATAAGTTGTCTGTCTGTGTGTCTGTCTGTGGATCAGGTGACGTCATGTTTCTGTGTTGACTGACGTCATGAAATTAGTTGTCGTCATTTTTGCTTTGACGGTGACGTCATTCAAGATATTTAAGACATATGTTCACGTAAAAATCTATTAATGTTTAAGTTTACAATGACTGATGAACTTACCATGGCAAAAGCCGATGAAGATGCTCAAAGAGTCTATGCCAAAAAACTTGCTGCTGATAGAGAATGTCAGAAAAGAAAGCGTGCCGAGGAACTACCAGAGCAACGCGAAAGCAGACTTGCTGCTAAAAGAGAAAGTGAAAAAAGAAGGCGTGCCGAGGAATCAAAAGAACAGCAAGGAAACAGGCTTGAGGCTGATAGAGAAAGAAAGAACAGAAAGCGTGCCGAGGAATCAAAAGAACAGCAAGGAAACAGGCTTGAGGCTGATAGAGAAAGAAAGAACAGAAAGCGTGCCGAGGAACTACCAGAGCTACGCGGAAGCAGACTTGCTGCTAAAAGAGAAAGTGAAAAAAGAAGGCGTGCCGAGGAATTACAAGAACAGCAAGAAATCAGGCTTGCTGCTGATAGAGAAAGTAAGAAAAGAAAGCGTGCCGAGGAATCACAAGAACAGCAAGAAATCAGGCTTGCTGCTGATAGAGAAAGTAAGAAAAGAAAGCGTGCCGAGGAATCAGAGCAACCTGAAAGCTATCGCCTGGCACTCAGGTACAACCCAGTCGATGATTATAGCTTGAGTAGATGTGTTCAAATCGGGACAATGTCTAAAATTTGTCCATATTGCAAGGCCTTGAAATTCAATGGTGAAACAATGGGAATGTGTTGCGCCTCAGGAAAAGTTAAACGTCCTCTATTGGCTGCACCACCAGAGCCATTGAAGACTTTCCTTACTGGAACTACGTCAGAATCTAAGCGTTTTTTTGTCAAAAATCAGAAAATACAACTCATGTTTCCAGATGACGTCGTTTGGAGCCCAAATCGAAAATCCAGATCAATTTATGTCTACTTTCAAAGTAAAAGGGCAAATTTATCATAGAGCAGGGTCCCTTCTACCATTCTCAGGCGAGAATCATAAATTTTTACAATTGTACTTCATCAGTGATAGAAATTCTGAATTGAATGCTCGTTGCGAAATTTCTCCCAACGTTGAAAGGACAATCGTTTCCCAATTGCAACATCTTTTCCACGAAAATAATAATTTAGTGCGTCTGTTCAAAACAGCCATCGATTTGATGCCTACTGATACGCATAAAATTGTTATTTCCGCTGACAAAACGGCTCCTGGCCAACATGTGCGTAGATACAATGCTCCAACTATAGACGAAGTGGCAATCGTTATGGTCGGTGAACAGTTTTTACCTCGAGATATTATTCTTCATAAGCGATCCGCTCAGTTGTTAAGAATTGCTGAAACTCATCGATGCTACGATGCCCTACAATATCCTATCATTTTTTGGGATGGAGCCGACGGCTATCACTTTAATATTAAATTGATGAATCCAGCCACTAACAAAGAAATGAATACGAAATGCAGTGCAATGCATTATTATTCCTATAGACTAATGATTCGGCAGGAAGAAGAAAATTATATTTTAAAATGCCGTGAATTGTTTCAACAATTCGTCGTTGATATGTATGCTAAAGTTGAATCAGAACGTTTGCTATATATCCGCCTGAATCAGACCAAGCTCCGCTCTGAACAATACATTCATTTGCGAGATGCAGATATAAATGACGGTAATACCACAAACGTTGGAAGATTAATAATTTTACCTTCGTCATATGCTGGCAGTCCCCGTCATATGCATGAATATGCTCAAGATGCTATTGCGTATGTTCGTCTCTATGGTCGTCCAGATTTATTTATTACATTTACATGTAATCAATCTTGGGACGAGATACTGCAGCTTTTACTTCAAGGACAATCGGCGGTTCATAGGCATGACATTACGGCCCGTGTCTTCCGGCAAAAGTTGAAATCACTGATAACCTACATTGTAAAACTTGAAGTGTTTGGGTCAGTGCGATGCTGGATGTACTCAGTAGAATGGCAAAAACGAGGTTCGCCACACGCACATATACTAATCTAGCTACATAAAAAAATTACTTCGAACGAAATTGATGATGTGATTTCCGCTGAAATACCTGATAAAAATGTCGATAAGGGGCTACATGATATTATTGTAAAAAATATGATACATGGACCTTGCGGTGCACTGAACGAAAATACACCATGCATGGCCAAAGGAAGGTGCACAAAGCAATATCCTCGACTTTTAGTATCAAACACAATTACTGGCAATGATGGTTACCCACAATATAGAAGAAGATCTACTGAAGATGGCGGTAAAACAGCAATAATAAAGAAGCGTAACGGTACCACCATCGAAGTAGATCACCAGTGGGTTGTTCCATATTCCCCATTATTATCAAAAACGTTTAATGCACACATAAACGTTGAATACTGTAACTCCGTAAAGGCAATCAAATACATATGTAAATACGTCAATAAAGGCAGTGACATGGCAGTTTTTGGCTTGCAGCCCGAAATCAAAGATTTCGATGAAATCGTACAATATCAGGCTGGAAGATACATAAGCAGTAATGAAGCTGTTTGGCGAATTCTTTCATTTTCGATACATGAACGTAGTCCAGCTGTTGTTCACTTAGCGGTACATTTACAGAGGGGTCAACGTGTTTATTTCACGGAAACCAACGCGCAACAAAGAGTCCTGAATCCACCGGATACAACATTAACAGCTTTTTTTTCGCTTTGCAAAAATGATTCTTTTGCAAAAAAACTGCTGAATACTGAAGTGCCTTCGTATTACACGTGGAATACTAAAAATAAAGTATTTGAACGTCGAAAACAGGGTAAGTCAGTCGACGGCCAACCTACCATCTTCAAAGATACCACGATAGGAAGACTCTACACCGTTCACCCCAATCAACATGAATGCTTCTTTCTACGCCTGCTTTTGGTGAATGTACCCGGTCCGACATCCTTTGAGTATTTGAGAACTGTAAATGGTACTATACATGACACTTACCGTAGTGCATGCCAAGCTCTGAATTTATTGGAGAATGACCAACACTGGGAGAACTGCATCAATGACGCGTGCGAAACGTCAACCCCAAGTCAAATTTGTGCATTGTTTGGCATCATTTTAACAACTTGCTCTCCATCAGCTCCTACAGAGTTATGGGAAAAATATAAGTCAAAAATGTTCGAAGATATACTCCATCGAAAACAGTTAGAGACGTCAGATATGACTTTTGATTTTACATCAGAAATCTATAACTACACTTTAGTTGTTATAGAAGATTTGTACGTACGTATGGCAAACAAACCTCTTCAGGATTTGGGACTGCCTTTACCTAACCGTATCGCTGCTGTTTCGACACGTGTAGAATTGGATCGTTAAGAAAGTTAAAGTACGAGTGATCTATTGTCGTATGGACAAAATAACATTTCCAAGTTAACGTCGGAACAAAAAGACATTTATGATATGATAATGCATTGTGTCGATAACAACGTTGGAGAAATTTTCTTTTTGGATGCGCCAGGAGGTACTGGTAAAACGTTTGTGATAAAACTGATTCTGGCATCAATTCGATCAAAAAATGATATAGCGTTGGCAATTGCGTCGTCCGGAATAGCCGCAACATTGCTGCCTGGTGGAAGAACTGCTCATTCCGCTTTGAAATTGCCTCTGAACTTGCATTCTACAGAAACTCCCACGTGCAATATTTCCAAATCATCTGGGATGGGTAAAGTATTGCAGCAATGCAAACTTATTATTTGGGATGAGTGCACAATGGCACACAAAAAATCGCTCGAGGCTCTGGATCAATGCTTGAAAGATTTGCGAGGGAAGTCGAAACCCTTTGGCAGCACATTAATATTGCTTGCGGGAGATTTCAGGCACAAATTAACTATAATACCTAGATCAACTCCTGCAGACGAAATGAATGCTTGCCTGAAAAATTCTAATTTATGGGCACACGTAAAAACATTAAAATTAACTACAAATATGCGTGTCCGATTGCAAAACGATGACTTTGGTCAAACATTTTCAGATCAATTGCTGGCAATGGGAAACGGAAAGCTCCCAGTAGACTCAATTTCAGGACGTATACAACTACCTGCTGATTTCTGTAATTTAGTGACGTCCAAAAATGAATTGATTGAAAAAGTATTTCCGAATATTCTATTATTTTTCTAGTATTTCCCAATTCGATTAGCATTTGCAATCACCATTAACAAAGCTCAAGGTCAATCATTAGAAAAATGTGGCATAGATCTTGATACTGATTGTTTTTCCCATGGACAATTGTACGTTGCATGTTCGAGGGTCGGTAAACCTGACAATCTATTTATATGCAGCGACAATTGGACAGCGAAGAATGTTGTATATTCGCAAGTTTTACGCAGTTAATTTGTATTTTGGAACCAAATGAAGCGGTTAATTATCCATCTGAATTTTTAAATTCCATAGATCCTTCAGGGTTTCCACCACACGTGCTACAACTAAAAATAGGTGTACCAATAATACTTTTAAGAAATATCAACCCACCAAAGCTTTGCAATGGCACGCGACTTGCCGTAAAAAAACAATGGAAAACCTAATAGAGGCCACAATCTTGACAGGGCCTTATAAGGGTGAGGCTGTTCTTATTTCTTGCATTCCCATGATTCCAACGGATCTGCTTTTTCAATTTAAAAGATTGCAATTCCCAATTCGATTAGCATTTGCAACCACCATCAACAAAGCTCAAGGGCAATCACTAGAAAAATGCGGTATAGATCTTAATACAGATTGCTTTACCAATGTACAATTGTATGTTGCATCTTTGAGGGTCGGTAAACCTGACAATCTATTTATACGCACAGACAATGGGACAGCGAAGACTGTTGTATATTCACAAGTTTTACGTAGTTAATTTGTATTGTATCTATCTATCTATCTATCTATATAAAAACGAGTTGTGTGTATGCATGTTTGTTTGTTTGTAAAAAGAGCGTTTGCATATGACGTCATTATTAGTACATACGGCTTTGTATATGGACAGACAATGGGAAAGCCAAGAATGTTGTATATTCGCAATTTTTACGTAGTTTGAAACACATATATAAATCTATCTATATTCACAGGTGGGACACAGGGACACAACTACAATGGCGCGTAACTAATATGGCGCGTAACGACTTACGCGCGCGGGGGGGCTTGGGGGGGTGCGAAGCGCCCCACCAACTAGGTGTTGGGGTGGCGCGAAGCGCCACCCCAGCAGCTAGTATATATATATATATATATATACTAGCTGTTGGGGTGGCGCTTCGCGCCACCCCAACACCTAGTTGGTGGGGGCGCTTCGCGCCCCCCCCAAGCCCCCCCGCGCGCGTAAGTCGTTACGCGCCATAATAGTTACGCGCCATTGTAGTTGTGTCCCTATGTCCCACCTGTGAATATAGATAGATATATATATATATATATATATATATATATATATATATATATATATATATATATATATATATATATATATATATATATATATGGTTTTAACTACGTAAAACTTGCGAATATACAACATTCTTTGCTGTCCCATTGTCTTTGCATATAAATAGATTGTCAGGTTTACCGACTCTTGAACATGCAACATATAATGGTCCATGGGAAAACAATCTGTATTCAGATCTATACCTCATGATTCTAATGATTGCCCTTGAGCTTTGTTGATGGTGATTGCTAATCGACCATTCCCTGTCCCGGTGTCCCGGTCGTCATTTACATCCCCCTGTTTCCCCCGGTGTCCCCGTTGTAGTTGTGTCCCTGTGTCCCGGTCGTCATTTATATTCCCTGTGTCCCGGTCGTCATTTGTATCCCGGTGTACCGGTCTGTATATACATTCGTTTTTTAGTTTTGTTTTTCTCCTTTATTTTTTTCCTTTTTTTTTCTTTTTTAGTTTATTTAGATTTTTAGATTTTTTAGTTTTTTTATTAGTTTTTAGTTTTTTTTCTTTTTAGTTTTTTTTGTAGTTTTTACCTTCTTTTTAGTTTTGTTAATTTTTTTTTTTACTTATGTCCTGGTCGTCATTTATACTCCCTGTGTCCCGGTGCTTTGTTGATTGCTAATCGAACATTCCTTTTGTCCTGGTCGCTTTCTCTTTGAGTGTCGTCATTTATTTTTTTCTTTTTTAGTTCTTTTAGTTTTTACCTTTTTTAGTTTTTTTTAGTTTTTTAGATGAAAATTTTTTTTAGTTTTTTCCTTTTTTTCTTTTTAGTTTTTTATTGGTTTTTACCTTTATGTTAGCTTATTTTTCAGTTTTTTCCTTTTTTTTTAGTTTTTTTTTATTTTTTATTTTTTTTAGTTTTTTACCTTTTTTTAGTTTTTTTAGTTTTTTTAGTTTTTTTAGTTTTTTAGCTTTTTTACTTTTTTTATTAGTTTTTAGTTTTTTTGTAGTTTTTGCCTTTTTTTAGTTTTTTCAGTTTTTTTTTTAGTTTTTTATTTGTTTTTACCTTTATTTTAGCTTATTTTTCAGTTTTTTCCTTTTTTTAGTTTTTTTTAGTTTTTAGTTTTTTTAGTTTTTTACCTTTTTTTAGTTTTTTTA
This sequence comes from Artemia franciscana, assembly GCF_032884065.1. Taxonomy (NCBI): domain Eukaryota; kingdom Metazoa; phylum Arthropoda; class Branchiopoda; order Anostraca; family Artemiidae; genus Artemia; species Artemia franciscana. Next base: position 25,184,430 of record NC_088871.1, read on the forward strand.
GTTTTTTTAGTTTTTTAGCTTTTTTATTTTTTTTATTAGTTTTTAGTTTTTTTTGTAGTTTTTGCCTTTTTTTTAGTTTTTTTAGTTTTTTAGCTTTTTTATTAGTTTTTAGTTTTTTTTGTAGTTTTTGCCTTTTTTTAGTTTTTTTAGTTTCTTAGCTTTTTTATTTTTTTTATTAGTTTTTAGTTTTTTTTGTAGTTTTTGCCTTTTTTTAGTTTTTTCAGTTTTGACGTCACCTGATCCAGTTTTTTCAGGTGACGTCACCTGATCCACGATCCACAGATCCACAGACAACTTATTTTTATATATATAGATAGTTTTTTTTTTTTACTTATGTCCTGGTCGTCATTTATACTTCCTGTGTCCCGGTGCTTTGTTGATTGCTAATCGAACATTCCTTTTGTCCTGGTCGCTTTCTCTTTGAGTTTCGTCATTTATTTTTTTCTTTTTTAGTTCTTTTAGTTTTTACCTTTTTTATTTTTTTTTAGTTTTTTAGATGAAAATTTTTTTTAGTTTTTTCCTTTTTTTCTTTTTAGTTTTTTATTGGTTTTTACCTTTATTTTATCTTATTTTTCAGTTTTTTCCTTTTTTTATTTTTTTTTTATTTTTTATTTTTTTTAGTTTTTTACCTTTTTTAGTTTTTTTAGTTTTTTTAGTTTTTTAGCTTTTTTACTTTTTTATTAGTTTTTAGTTTTTTTTTGTAGTTTTTGCCTTTTTTTAGTTTTTTTAGTTTTTTATTGGTTTTTACCTTTATTTTAGCTTATTTTTCAGTTTTTTCCTTTTTTTTTTAGTTTTTTTTAGTTTTTAGTTTTTTTAGTTTTTTACCTTTTTTTAGTTTTTTTAGTTTTTTTAGTTTTTTAGCTTTTTTATTTTTTTTATTAGTTTTTAGTTTTTTTTGTAGTTTTTGCCTTTTTTTAGTTTTTTTAGTTTTTTAGCTTTTTTATTAGTTTTTAGTTTTTTTTGTAGTTTTTGCCTTTTTTAGTTTTTTTAGTTTTTTAGCTTTTTTATTTTTTTATTAGTTTTTAGTTTTTTTTGTAGTTTTTGCCTTTTTTTAGTTTTTTCAGTTTTGACGTCACCTGATCCAGTTTTTTCAGGTGACGTCACCTGATCCATCCACAGACAGACAGACAACTTATTTTTATATATATAGATATATACTAGCTGTTGGGGTGGCGCTTCGCGCCACCCCAACACCTAGTTGGTGGGGGCGCTTCGCGCCCCCCCCCAAGCCCCCCCGCGCTTTTTTTTCCTTTTTTTTTCTTTTTTAGCTTATTTAGATTTTTAGATTTTTTAGTTTTTTTTATTAGTTTTTAGTTTTTATTTCTTTTTAGTTTTTTTGTCCCGGTCGTCATTTATATCCCCCTGTTTCCCCCGGTGTCCCCGTTGTAGTTGTGTCCCTGTGTCCCGGTCGTTATTTATGTTCCCTGTGTCCCGGTCGTCATTTGTATCCCGGTGTACCGGTCTGTATATACATTCGTTTTTTAGTTTTGTTTTTCTCCTTTATTTTTTTCCTTTTTTTTTCTGTTTTAGTTTATTTAGATTTTTAGATTTTTTAGTTTTTTTATTAGTTTTTAGTTTTTTTTTCTTTTTAGTTTTTTTGTAGTTTTTACCTTCTTTTTAGTTTTGTTAATTTTTTTTTTACTTGTGTCCTGGTCGTCATTTATACTCCCTGTGTCCCGGTGCTTTGTTGATTACTAATCGAACATTCCTTTTGTCCTGGTCGCTTTCTCTTTGAGTGTCGTCATTTATTTTTTTCTTTTTTAGTTCTTTTAGTTTTTACCTTTTTTAGTTTTTTTTTAGTTTTTAGTTTTTTTAGTTTTTTACCTTTTTTTAGTTTTTTTAGTTTTTTAGCTTTTTTAACATTCCTTTTGTCCTGGTCGCTTTCTCTTTGAGTGTCGTCATTTATTAGTTTTTTCCTTTTTTTTTTAGTTTTTTATTGGTTTTTACCTTTATTTTAGCTTATTTTTCAGTTTTTTCCTTTTTTTAGTTTTTTTTTATTTTTTAGTTTTTTTAGTTTTTTACCTTTTTTTAGTTTTTTTAGTTTTTTTAGTTTTTTAGCTTTTTTACTTTTTTTATTAGTTTTTAGTTTTTTTTGTAGTTTTTGCCTTTTTTTAGTTTTTTCAGTTTTTTTTTAGTTTTTTATTGGTTTTTACCTTTATAGTTTTTTTAGTTTTTTAGCTTTTTTATTTTTTTTATTAGTTTTTAGTTTTTTTTGTAGTTTTTGCCTTTTTTTAGTTTTTTCAGTTTTGACGTCACCTAATCCAGTTTTTTCAGGTGACGTCACCTGACACATCCATCCATCCATCCACAGACAGACAACTTATTTTTATATAGATAGATATATATATATATATATATATATATATATATATATATATAAATATGTGTGTGTGTGTGTGTGTGTGTGTGTGTGTGTGTGTGTGTGTGTGTGTGTGTGTGTGTGTGTGTGTGTGTGTGTGTGTGTGTGTGTGTGTGTGTGTGTGTGTGTGTGTGTGTGTGTGTGTGTGTGTGTGTGTGTGTGTGTGTGTGTGTGTGTGTGTGTGTGTGTGTGTGTGTGTGTGTGTGTGTGTGTGTGTGTGTGTGTGTGTGTGTGTGTGTGTGTGTGTGTGTGTGTGTGTGTGTGTGTGTGTGTGTGTGTGTGTGTGTGTGTGTGTGTGTGTGTGTGTGTGTGTGTGTGTGTGTGTGTGTGTGTGTGTGTGTGTGTGTGTGTGTGTGTGTGTGTGTGTGTGTGTGTGTGTGTGTGTGTGTGTGTGTGTGTGTGTGTGTGTGTGTGTGTGTGTGTGTGTGTGTGTGTGTGTGTGTGTGTGTGTGTGTGTGTGTGTGTGTGTGTGTGTGTGTGTGTGTGTGTGTGTGTGTGTGTGTGTGTGTGTGTGTGTGTGTGTGTGTGTGTGTGTGTGTGTGTGTGTGTGTGTGTGTGTGTGTGTGTGTGTGTGTGTGTGTGTGTGTGTGTGTGTGTGTGTGTGTGTGTGTGTGTGTGTGTGTGTGTGTGTGTGTGTGTGTGTGTGTGTGTGTGTGTGTGTGTGTGTGTGTGTGTGTGTGTGTGTGTGTGTGTGTGTGTGTGTGTGTGTGTGTGTGTGTGTGTGTGTGTGTGTGTGTGTGTGTGTGTGTGTGTGTGTGTGTGTGTGTGTGTGTGTGTGTGTGTGTGTGTGTGTGTGTGTGTGTGTGTGTGTGTGTGTGTGTGTGTGTGTGTGTGTGTGTGTGTGTGTGTGTGTGTGTGTGTGTGTGTGTGTGTGTGTGTGTGTGTGTGTGTGTGTGTGTGTGTGTGTGTGTGTGTGTGTGTGTGTGTGTGTGTGTGTGTGTGTGTGTGTGTGTGTGTGTGTGTGTGTGTGTGTGTGTGTGTGTGTGTGTGTGTGTGTGTGTGTGTGTGTGTGTGTGTGTGTGTGTGTGTGTGTGTGTGTGTGTGTGTGTGTGTGTGTGTGTGTGTGTGTGTGTGTGTGTATGTGTGTATGTGTGTTTTTTTGGTTGACTATCAGAAGCTGCAACTGAGTTTTAACACACACAAAAAAAAAACCTCCTTGCTTATTATCTTGACTCTAGGGTAAAACCAAGTAGAAATAAAATCGTTTGTAGATGAAAGAATACAAACTTACAAAGAATTTCAAGAGTTTGTGCTGATAATTGTCTTCAGGAAAGAGCAAGCAACTCGAAAAAATACAATATAAAATGTAAAAAACTAACAGAGAGTAAGTAGTTAGTAGATTTAGTGCTAGATAAGAGGAGCTAGATAGAAGGAGTATTAGCACTGTTGTGGTTAAAGTGATTTTTTTTCAAATATGTATCCAATAGGGAAACATTTTGTTTTGTGCCATAAATTGGTAAAATATGGCCCTTTTATGTCCCAAAATTCTGAAATGTGTCCCTTATATGCTCTATTAAGCCATTGTGTCTCGGCACTTAGGATTGTGTCCTTTGGACATAAAATATGGCCAGTTGGCAACTCTGATTAATAGTAGTCTCACAGTGAATAGTAGTCTTATTCCTCCTTATTCCTTATTCCATCAGCTCCTACAGAGTTATGGGAAAAATATAAGTCAAAAATGTCCGAAGATATACGAAGTTACAGTACGAGTGATCTATTGTCGTATGTACAAAATAACATTTCCAAGTTAACGTCGGAACAAAAAGACATTCATGATACGATAATGCATTGCGTCGATAACAACGTTGGAGAAATTTTCTTTTTGGATGCGCCAGGAGGTACTGGTAAAACGTTTGTGATAAAACTGATTCTGGCATCAATTCGATTAAAAAATGATATAGCGTTGGCAATTGCGTCGTCCGGAATAGCCGCAACATTAATGCCTGGTGGAAGAACTGCTCATTCCGCTTTGAAATTGCCTCTGAATTTGCATTCTACAGAAACTCCCACGTGCAATATTCCCAAATCATCTGGGATGGGTAAAGTATTGCAGCAATGCAAACTTATTATTTGGGATGAGTGCACAATGGCACACAAAAATCGCTCAAGGCTCTGGATCAATGCTTGAAAGATTTGCGAGGGAAGTCGAAACCCTTTGTCAGCACATTAATATTGCTTGCGGGAGATTTCAGGCAAACATTACCTATAATACCTAGATCAGCCCCTGCAGACGAAATGAATGCTTGCCTGAAAAATTCTAATTTATGGGCACACGTAAAAACATTAAAATTAACTACAAATATGCGTGTCCGATTGCAAAACGATGACTCTGGTCAAATATTTTCAGATCAATTGCTGGCAATTGGAAACGGAAAGCTCCAAGTAGATTCAATTTCAGGACGTATATAACTACCTGCTGATTTCTGTAATTTAGTGACGTCCAAAAATGAATTGATTGAAAAAGTATTTCCGAATATTCTAAAAAATTATAAAAATAATAAATGGCTAAGTGAAAGAGCAATTCTTGCAAACAAAATTATAGACGTCCACGAAATCAACAATATTGTTTTGACCAAGATTCGAGACCAGGCAGTCCTTTACAAGTCAGTCGACACAGTTTTGGAACCAAATGAAGCGGTTAATTATCCATCTAAATTTTTAAATTCCGTGGATCTTTCAGGGTTTCCACCACACGTGCTACAACTAAAAATAGGCTTACCAATAATACTTTTAAGAAATATCAACCCACCAAAGCTTTGCAATGGCACGCGACTTGCCGTAAAAAAAACAATGGAAAACCTAATAGAGGCCTCAATCTTGACAGGGTCTTTTGAGGGTGAGGCTGTTCTTATTCCTCACATTCCCATGATTCCAACGTATCTGCCTTTTCAATTTAAAAGATTGCAATGCCCAATTCGATTAGCATTTGCAATCACCATTAACAAAGCTCAAGGTCAATCATTAGAAAAATGTGGTATAGATCTTAATACTGATTGTTTTTCCCATGGACAATTGTACGTTGCATGTTCGAGAGTCGGTAAACTTGACAATCTATTTATATGCAGCGACAATGGGACAGCGAAGAATGTTGTATATTCGCAAGTTTTACGCAGTTAATTTGCATTTTATCTATCTATCTATCTATCTATATAAAAACGAGTTGTGTGTATGCATGTTTGTTTGTTTGTAAAAAGAGCGTTTGCATATGACGTCATTATTAGTACATAAGGCTTTGTATATGCACAGACAATGGGAAAGCAAAGAATGTCGTATATTCGCAAGTTTTACGTAGATTAAAACACATATATAAATCTATCTATATTCATAGGTGGTACACAGGGACACAACTACAATGGCGCGTAACTAAATGGCGCATAACGACACGCGCGCGGGGGGCTTGGGGGGCGCGAAGCGCCTCCCCAACAGCTAGTAATGAATAAAATTTAGTATTTATAATATAATTTTTGACAAACGTTGCATCTTCATATACAAGATTATTCAATGCCAATCTTTTGACAAGAGTTGATATAACGTATTATCTTTTGGAAATTTATCTTCTGGAGTGTAGCTTAATATTTGAGAAATTTCGAAGCCTGAATTTCTTTTGTTTGTCCTTTACTAGATCCCACTAAAGAAATAGCAAAAGGATTTTTTTTGTGTGCTATCTGCAATTTCCAAAATTAAGGCTTTAAACGACTTTTCGTTTTAAGCTTACAGTATTGTCGCTCCTACTCCTAGATACGTTTCTTAAATTTCCTTCTTAAGACACCATATACTTCTTCTCAGGCTATTTTCTAAAGTTATCCCATCTTCTTTGTACATCGGCCAATCTTAAACTCTTTGGTTTGATATTCAACTCTTCTTGAAAAGCTTCTAAAATTCTCGTCCCGGAGTCGATCAACGTTATAACTTCTTGGAAGTCTTATCCTTTCTCAATTTCAGCCTTAGATTAACCCTAGGCTCTATGCTGGATAGTGATATTTAGTTTCATGCTTTCTTGCCGCTACTGCAGTACCCCTGATGAACACAGTTCTATACACTCTAATTTCTTCTGTCTATCCTGCCAGTTTTTTGTTTACAATAACCTAATCAGTAGGGTGGTCGTATTACCAATATGTGGGGATTATGTTAACTTATTGGCTGTTTTCAAACCAGAAACAATATTGATTAGGGCTAGTTTATTTTACATACAAAGCTGCAGCAGTCTATTACCATTACTAATCTATTTTTCTATGCCAGAGTAGTCCAGAATAGAATATATTATTTCTACCGTATTTTTACCAACCTAGGTATTAAAATCTCCAAAAAATATCAAATTTCTACGTTGGGTCCTATCTATTTGTTCCTGTAGCTACAGGTAAAATTCATCTGAGTTACTAGTCACTACTATCTCTATCAGCTGGTTATACAGGAGTATTTACTGCTGTGACTTACACCCTGCACAAGAAAGGACAAATAGTTTTTTTTTTCCTTTTTCAGGGCAACCCGATTATCTCCCCTGTCTTGTAACAATCTTTTTTATCCCTGAAAATTTCAGGCTCTTTTACTCCCAAGATCAAACGAGGCCATCAATTCTATTGCAAAAAATGTGTTTAAATAACTTTCAATTTTCATTATTTACGGCTCTTATCCTACTATCTGTAGGCATCATGCCACTCTAAAGGCAAGTTGATATACCTTTTGACCATTTTAAGCAAACTAGCCATCTCAAAACTTTCGTCAGATGTTTTTGGACGTAAAAGGATTCTACCACCACGCCTTCCAAACGAAAAGGACACGTGAAAAATTAATATTAAACAATACATTTGCAAAATTTCCAAACAAGGATGAAAAAGGACTTTGTAACATGAAGAACGAAAACAATCAAAATTTTGAGCTTTTAAAGGCCAAATGAAAATACTGAACAAAACATAGACAGGAAATATTTTGAAAGCAATATATTTCGAAAGAAGTCTAGTTTTCATCTTTTTATTTGTCTTTATGTTATGACAGGCCAATGTGGTTTACGAAATTAAGGATTTTATACATTTGAAAGAAGAAGCTCGATGATGACAATTGCTAAAAATCAGTGTTTTTGGACCAAAGCTTGAAAAAATAAGCTGTTCCAATTTTGTGCATGATTAAAAATATTTTTTTTACATATAAATCAGATTTGTAAGGATCTGAGTTCTTTCACCCTTACACTTAAGAAGTAACCAATCAGAGTGAAACGTGTTTCAAAGCTAAACAATTTAATTAAGATAGAAAAACCATCTGCGCGCTGCTGCGGTAGCGGCAACCTTGTAAGAAATCAGGTTATTGGACAAATAAAAGAAACGTGCTTAATTAGATTTTTGTGATTTAAAAATGATCTCGTTTAAGAAGGCGTTCATGAAGTATCTATTTTAACTATTACAATCACGTGATGACGCGTCTTAAGTATCACAAAAGCCATGTAAAATAGAGACAAAAAGGATTGGACCATTGAACTGATCATGCTCAGTTTTCGGGAGCTAGTGTCATACGACGTCATACAAGAAATCATTATAATAATAATAATAATAATTTATTTATCACCCACTTCACAAAACAGAGGTTAAGTGGAGTAAAATACAAAAGAAAAACAGCAAAAGTAAAACAAGAAACAAATTTAATCGAATACAGAAAAAAGAAGGATAAGGCGAGGAAAACATCCTAGCCTATAAAGCGCTTCAATAGCCAGCTTGGCAGATAATTTTTCAAAAGCACCAGTAATATCTGTCGCACAATACTTTTTAACCAGTTTTGTATTCTGGTAAGAACGAGGTAGATAAAAATTAATTTGCAGTACCGGTAATAATTTATGCAAATTCGTTTTAGATCACCAGTCAACAGAAATGACCTAATACCACAACAGACGAGTACAGAATGATCACAAAAATTTGAGTAAACCCGAGTTAGCACTCTTCTCCTATAGTGTCCAAGATTTGCTACAATCTTAGAGTAACCGAGCCTCAGCTTATCACTAATATCTCTGACAGCACGAGACCGGAGAGCATTCATAGAATCGCAAACTGTTATACCAAGCCAACGAAACGATTTAACACGTGGGATACTAAAACCACCGCAGTGTAGTGATTCTGAACAATTATTACCGTTGAAAACAAGAAACTCGCACTTGTCAGTATTTAGGTACAGGCCGATATCGCGGAAAGCAGAAGTAACTGACTTCACTGAACGGGCAAGACAAGACTCATTTTGTTTAATCAGAAGAAGGTCATCTGCATAAGCCAGGTATGTGATAGCAGATGGTCCTAGTAGGCACGTAGTCGAAATTTTGATAATACATTTTCAATACAAGCATTAAAAATATACGGCGAAAGAACTCCCCTTGACTTACACCGCAACGAAGAGGGATATGACCAAATAAGAATTATCTAATGACTTAAGGCGAAGGTAAAAATGGGAGTACCAAAAACGAAGCACGTGAATTACCGACGGATTTACTCCTCTCTGGCAAAATGCTGTCCATGCTTGAGTGAGACAAAAGCTGTCAAATGCCTTAGACAAGTCTAGGGCTGCGAAATGAAGTACGCGACGAGTGCGATGGACATCTTTTAATAAAGAAGTCAAAGCACGGTGAGCATGCTGACAGCGTAGCCCAGATCTAAAACCAAATTGATTATCATCATTTAGAGCAAGCTTAGCGATATAAGGTAGTAGGAGGTGTTCAAAAATCTTGCTAAGAGTACAAGCTACCGTTATGGGTCTATAAGAACTACAAAAAACCGGATCTTTTCCTTTTTTTAGAAGTGACTTAACGCTACCACATAAGAACGAGTCGGGCACACACGAACTACTAAAACACATCTGAAAAAACAGTCGGAGATGAGATACCAGTTTAAAAGAATTGGGAACAAGGTTCAAAACACTAATCCCATCAATATCCAAAGATTTCGATTTTAAACCCTTAATACCTTTAAAAATAGCCCACTTTTCAACTGGAATCACATGTCTCTGACATTAACGGGACGGCTGATTTTTGTTGAGCAAACGTGAGAAACGCTTATGCACTGCATAATTAATTTTCGAAAATATTTTTGAATAATGTTCGATCCAAGATGGTCAAGGTTTAATATCACTAGAACTTGGCAGAATTTATCTTTTTTCACCACTCACTATTACTATTCGGAAAAATTACCGGAGTAACGAACGGCACGAAGATGGCGTTTATGTTCGAGTTTCGTCTTTTGTTTTAGATCAAACACAGTACACCGTGAAAGTCGACCACAGGCAGACCAGATTCTTAACCAGAATTTGGTCTTATTCTTGACTTTTTTCAGCAAAGGATCACACTTCCAAATTAGTTTTTGGGTATTCCGCCTGACACGGATCAGCGGGACGGCGACATCTTCAGCTTGCTTTATACATAAGATAAAGTCACGATAATAGCGATTCAAATCAGGACGAGCATTGTCAATAATGGGGTACGCATTTGTGCAAAGAAGATCGAAAGGGACACACACGGTGGACAGTATATCTCCAAGTATAGCATGGTAAAGAGGCATGTTCGCACTAGACCAATCACGTTTTTCCAACCACTTATGCGACAGTGATGGTTGTTCGAGTATACGTAAGAAGTAACCGTAATATCAAAATACAGAGATGAATGATCATAATCTCTGTCATCTTCATCAACATTGTACTGCTGAAGTTTGTAATGAATGATAGCAGATGCAGTGGTCGAAATTTGAGACAGAGCTACTACAATGATATATGTAAAACTAAGGTCTTTCGTCAGGACCTTAAATGCTGAGGATAGACACTGAAAAAGCGCTTCCTTTCGTGTCGAGGAAAAGGTGATGTCACAGTTTAAGTCGCCTATAAGGACCCACGCCCACTTGTATCCTCCCTGCTCAATATCAGATATGTTGCAGTACCAGATATTAATTTGTTGCAGTCATTCGCATAACTAGAGAAGGAAGAAACAGGTCTTCTATCATGGGGCAAATAGGCGTTGATTAGGATCACGTCTGCAAGCCGGATTGAAAGATAGTGTTCAGAGGATTGGTAGCAGCTAGGAGACAAATAGCAAGGCAAAGATTGCTTAATTACACAGGCAAGACCACCAGAAGGCCTGCCTTGGGTCCGGCAGGCATTCGTGGTGAAAACAGCATGTTGAGAACTTCGTCTTAGAAGATTATACTGCAACTTGGGAGCTGGTGTTCTTGTAAGAGAACAACATTACGATTAGCTAGTTTCTCATCAAGTCTTAACGCTTTATCCTTTGTCCCATTGATGTTGAAAGAGCATATTGAGACTTCATACTCATTCATGATTGAAAGCGAGAAGGTCGTGGAACTTCGGAATTAGAAAGAGCCTTTAGTTTGGAGCAACGAAAACTGTAAGCAACATGATCTCCACTACAATTTGCACACTTTGGGGTGTTACTGCAAGGTGAGTCACTGGAGTTCATATGGGGACCAGAGCACAGTGAGCATTTGTAGTTTTTATCGGGACATTTTGCAGCAAGGTGGTCAGGTGATCGACATTTCCTGCAGCACCTAAAAATTCACCGATATTTATACACTCGGAATAGTTCATAGCCTATCTTCAGTCCAGATTTAAGGGCCAAGGAAAGAGAAATTTCGTCTTCGAACGAAATTTTTACATCATTTGAGCTCCCAATTCTCATAGCGTCTCAAATGCCCCTGCAAGCTTTAAGAGGCGCGAAATCAAGATCTTGTGCAACATCTTTCATCATTCCAAAAAACGATTTCTCCACGATTTTTGCTTCGCAATCACGAAAAACCGAGCGCGCAGATTTCCAAAAATCACCAGCGGCCACACTATCGATCTTCACAATCAATTTATCACCAGACGCACGCACAGTTTCAATGCATTCGTGACAAGAAATACAGTCAATTCTTTCCCTCTGTTAGATGCATTATCGAGATCACGCGGTACATTCGTAATAATAACAGTGGCTTTGGGAGGCTGGGAAAATTCAGATCGTAAGTTGACATTTTTCATTAAATTGCGAAAGAGTCTGTTGAATTCCGTTAAGCTTAAAAGCTATCCTGGAGTAAGCAACTGCTAGTATACAGGGAACTTCGGCTGGGGAACGGATAACAAAAACATGCATGTCCTAAGAAGCACTCTGATTTCGAAAAAGTTCTAACATGCCTTTCAAATGATTCAGAGCTGCGGGATTTTCTTCGATTTGGTAATATCACTTGACTCGAAGAATTTGACAGCAAATTTTAAGATCACTGTAGCTTCGACACCTTTTTCATTATTATGCTGCAGAAAGTTCGGGACCGGGGCATAAACAAAGCAGTCCGTATCCGAATCAGAGTTCATTTTCATGCAGAAAGTATGTTAATCCAATTCCGATTCAAAAACATAACCACGGGTAAAATACGCCTTAACAGCACGAAAGCTGAATGGTAGTTGTCTAAATTTCAGAAGCTCGAAATGCCAATAAACGAGGGAAGTGTAGGCTCCTGCTATCTATTCCCCGCAATTTAAGGGAGACACACTCCCGGCAGTTACGACGACGCCTGCTACAGAAAACCTCCCCTCTTCTGCTCACTTATTAGTAAAAATTTCCCAAAATAATCTATGAGTCTATATGATTTGATAATTATGACCATAGGATTATCTCTCACTTACTGAAATGCTGAATAATAATTTTACTCAAGGTCACGAACTTTAATCCTTTGCCAGGTATTGTAAAATCTAACTAGCTTTGCAGGGATTAAAATTCACTGAAAAAGCTTACTGGTTTGAAATTTATGATATCCAAATCTAGACAGATGTTTTCACCTTGAACTACGAATAAATACCGTTCGTCGTTTATCTTTCCCATCCTTATATCTCTTGATTAAGTCTTAAAGAAGAATCGGTTCTTTTCTGCTATCCGTTGGAAAACAAGCTGGAATTTTAATTAATTATAATAGTTATATAGAAAAACTTCAAGGATTATTTAGACAGTTCAAGGATATTAGTCCATCTAATGTACCATAATTCTTAATGCTATTTATACCCCCTAAAATATACGTCTCCGAAATAAAATGCGTTGCTGCGTAAACTGTGTACAAATATCTCAATTAGCCTGAAGTGTGTTGGTGTACATTTGTTGCTTGTCTTGTCAAATATCAACTACTCTAAAACTTTAAGTGAACTAAAAATGCTTGGTTTATTCAAATTCCTGTTTATATTTCAGGGGTCAAGATCGGGATATTGGTGTGTGTGGTCTCTCCTCTATCCTTCGCCATTCATTTATCGCTAATTCTTATGAAGCCATGTTGTAAATTTTGGATTCATGCTGTATCGTGCCTACCTCGTCTCTGGGATAAGGAAATCGCTGAACTTGTCAATAATATTTCAGGTAATAAGACACAAACAAATATCTTCCACAAGGTAGATAAAATAGAGAAATCTCGTTTTATTTATTTACTGTATTCTATGCAATGGATCAATGTTGTTATGCATCATTCATATCTTACCATGAACCTCCGAAATCAAACAGTTCGTGGTAACGAACTTTAAAAGAAGAGACCCGGCTTAATAGTAACCGAAACTCAAAAAAACATAATTTTGATACCAAATATACATCAAAAGAATCAGATTTTTATGCTGATTTCAAATATATAAGTTTAATCAAGTCTTCAGTCTTACTCATCAAAAGTTAAGAGCCTGAAAAAATTTGGCTCATTTTCAAAAAATGAGGATACACCCTCTTAAAGTTATAAAATCTCAATAAAAAGCACACCATCAGATTCAGCGTATTAGAGAGCCCTACTGTTGAGGTTTCAAGGTCCTATAAAAGGTGGAATTTTGTATTTTTTACCAAAAGAAAGATCACGGATGCGTGTTTTTTTTTCTGGGGTAATTGTATTGACCCAGTAATCCTAGAATGCCCCGAGAGGGCTCATTCTAACGGAAATGTAAAGTTCTAGTGCATTTTTTTTAGCGACTGAAAAAATTGGAGGGTAACTAGGCTCCCTCCCACACTCATACAAAGTCAACGGATCTATATTTTCAGATAGCCACTTTGTTCAAGCATAGTTCGTCATGGTAATGAACTTTAAAAGAAGAGACCCGGCTTAATTGTAACCGAAACTCTAAAAAACAGAATTTTGATACCAAATTATAAATCAAAAGAATCTGATTTTTATGCTGATTTCAAATATAAAAGTTAAATCAAGTTAAGTCTTTCTCATCAAGTATTAAGAGCATGTGAAAATTTGGCTCATTTTCAAAAAATGAGTAAATACTCTCTTAAAGTTATAAAATCTTAATAAAAAGCACATTATCAGATTCAGCATATCAGATAATCCTACTGTTGAGGTTTCAAGCTCCTATAAAAGGTGAAATTTTGTACTTTTTGCCAAAAGAAAGATCACGGATCACGGATTTTTTTTTTTTTTTAGGGGTAATTGTATTAACCCAGCAATCCTAGAATGTCATGAAAGGGCTTATTCTAACGGAAATTGAAGGTTCTAGTGCCTTTTTAGTGACCAAAAAAATTGGAGGGTAACTAGCCCTCTAACGCTCATTTTTTTACAAAGTCAACGGATCAAAATTTCGAGATAGTCGCTTTGTTCAAGCATATTCGAAAAATCTAATAGCTCTCTTTGAGGACGACTTAATTCCCAACAGTTTCCGGGGGAAGGGCTGTAAGTTACGAACTCTCCCCATTGTTTACATATAGTATTGGTTATTGGTAAGTATACTGACATTTTCAGAGGTTTTTTTTCTGGTGGGTGGGAGGGTAGGGTGAAGGGTGTACGTGTTAGGATGTAATTATGGAGGGATTTATCACGAGGAAGAGAATTTCCATGAAAGGGCGCTGGATTTTCCAGCATTATTAAAAGAAAAACAATGTGAGATTTTTTAAAACACCTTATTCAACGTAGAGTAAGAAGCATCATTTAAGCTTTAAACGAACAGAAATTATTGCGCGTATGAGGGGGTTTGTCCGCTCCTCAATACCTAGCTCTTTACGTTAAAATATTTTGGTAATTTGAAAAGAGCTATTTGTTCTAATTAAACAGCCCATGCTATTCAGAATTGGAACAAGTTAAAAAAAAAACTTTTTTTTATATTTAATTTCTGAACATTTTTGAATTAATGCACGTTTTGATTTTGGCTCACCGTACATGAATAATTAAAACGAAATTTATTCTAGTCTCCCAAAGATTTTGGACTGGATAAGGTGTCCAAAATGTGTAAAACTTTGACATTTCTTTTCACCAGGTTTGGTTAAGATTCGGTCATTCTATTCTGCTAGCTGATAAAAATATAAACACCCATCCAATATTTCCATACCTTTTCATTAAGAGTCTGGTTCTAGTCCCTAAAAGGCACCAATACGAGAATAGGTATTCTTTCTATGGAGTTTGGTAGATTCGCAGATGACAAGATTCCACAATACACCTTTTCTTCCCACCCATATAAGTTGGATCGCTAACCTTTTTATGCTTTTATACTTTTAATAGGTTTTTTAATTATAGTACACCCTCCCTCTTCTTGTAACTACCATTTATAACTATCTAAAGGTGTCCGTAAACGAATTTAAAAAGTATAATCCAATAAGTACAAGAGATTAATCCATACACGGCCATTCCCAAGCATTTTGGCTGCGGTAATTTAAAACGTGCTATGTGATATTTCTTAGAACTGATATTTATCCCTCCCCGATAAAACTAAACAGCTATAAAAATAGTAATCTAAGCTGATAACGACAATGGTTTTCAAGTATTTGGGTGTGTGAAAATCAAACTAAAACCTTCTTATCCCTGATCGGGTTTAAAGATGAAATGTTTTGTTACGCTTGTGGCCAAGATGAACCAAATGTAAAACGAATATTTTCTGAGGTGTGGTTCCATCTCTCCCTCCCCCTCCCCCAAAAAATGTCGCCTTAAAAGAACGCTTACATAGAAAGACAAATCGAAAAAAAAGGATCTGTGTAAAACAGAGCCCAATGAAGGGTCAAACTAGTTTTTGCCGGCCACTGTATATGGAACAAGTGGTTGTAGCAACTTTGGAAATGGCACATGCGATTATAGTATAAAAGTTCTACTGTGGATTTTAAGGCCTGAAAGTAATTGGCAAGCAACCAGCCTCTGTCCTGCTTTTAACCACCCAACAACGAAGTAACCCCCATGATGTGAGACGAAATGTATTTTCATTAAGAATTATAAGTACTACTGGGGATTGAATCCATTAATGCCATCGAGCTGATATCATTTCAAATTAAATTAAATTTAAATTCTTGAAGTAATACATCACAAAAATAAGGTAATGTATTTTGATGGTTTTTTTTCAGTTTATTTATTGTATATGTTGTTTGTTTTATTGCCTATTTATTTTTGAAAACCTGTTCTGAGTTGTATGCAAAATTATGATGATATCCTAATAACTCTATCTTTTATTAAAATTGTTGTATTGCTTTCTAGGGCACATATGTAAGAGGCTCCGGATGATGAGAGGAGATCTGGTCTTTTCTGACTTTATGGCGGGATTCATCATCCTGTACAAGAAGCGGAATAGTAGCTTAAGAAGCGGTGAGTAGCTTAAACGTAACACAAAAATGTTTAACTTGACTTTATCGCATGGTGTCTATTGTTCCGTTTAGCTGATCGTCTGGATCGCTGTTTTTGGCCGGAGATACAATCCGTGGTTGGGAAATTTAGCTCTAACGTAACACAAGCTCATTATACGTTTTATTGGTTTTGGGATTAAGCCAAGAACTTGGCCCTTGATTGATCAAAAAATCTCCTACACTTCACAAGCTAACTACCCCTTCCCTCCTCAAACCTAGCATCTCTACTGACATTGTGCTTAATAATTATTCATAGTAACTTATACGGTATATGCTGATATTTATCCTCAGCGACGATGATGGTAAGCCTTAAAATGTAATGTGGTATGTATTTTGTGGCTGCTACCATCACTATAACTGTAGAGGCGAAAAATTCCTTCTATCATTCCCACCTATCGTAGTAACGAACTTCAATTAAGGAGCGACCCGGCTGAATAGTAACCAAACTATAAGAAACTGAATTTCGATACCAATAGATATAAAAAGAATTGGCTTATTTTGCTGATTTCAAATACATAATTTTCATAAAGCTTAGATTTGCCCATTAAAGGCTATGAGTCTGAGAAGATTTGTCTTATTTTCGAAAAAAGAGTTAAACGCCCACTTAATATCATAGGATCTTAACGAAAATTGCACCATCAGATTCAGCGTATCAGAAAACCCTATTGTAGAGGTGTCAAGCTCCTATCTGCAAAAATATTTTGTATTTGTTGCCATAAGAAAGATCACGGATGTTTTTGTTGTTTTTTTTTCTTCTTTTTTTTTTGGGGGGGGGGGTGATCGCGTCCAACCAGTGCTCTTAGAGTGTAAAATTAATCATTTGAATGGAAATTAAAAGTTGCAGTGCCCTTGTAAATGACCAAAAATGCTGTCCCTGATTTTCTCATCTTCTTTTTAATCAGTTTGTTTTGTTTACATTTTCTTTGTGAAATGTAGTTTTGTTTCGTTGTACTTTTTTCGTATAGCATTGAAGGTTGTTTTGCCGAGATGTTTATTTTGTTTCCTGCAGTATTTTCGATGGTCTTTAAATCTCATTCTCAATCTTCTTTTCCGTAATTTGTTTTTATTACGTTGTTGATGTTTTTTTCTAGATACTTGGAATGTTTAAAGTTTTTTATACATTTAACAACTACTGCTAGCTTATCGCTTTTCTAGTAAATAAACATATTACTATTCCTCCATTAAATGATTGGTTATACCATAATACTACTACTGATTGACGGTATATCAAGATTGTAAGAGTTGTTTGTCATAGTTTTGAAAGGAGAAAGTTTTCTTTCAGATAACACCACCAACCCACCAGTGATGACTCCACAGGCGAGGGTGATGACCAACTCGCCACTGCCAGAGATGAACCAATTCTGGGAGGATAGAGAATGGTGCAACCATTCTGTGACGTGGGCAAACCACTTCGTGAAATACGCTGCTGGAGCTTATAAATTAAATGAGCTCCACAGTCAGCAAAACCTTCGGAGGACCTGTTCAAGGTTCGTTTATTTCCCAATTTTCTTTTTCATAGAATGTACTGAAAGTATTTCTACCCATGGTAGAAAAGAGGTGCAAAGTGGAAATCTTTTCTTTCCTTGTTATAGCTCTAATGCCCCTTTTGAAATATTGAGGCCTATTTAAGATTAAAAATATGAATCAGTTGAGATTCTTAGACTTTTTTCTGAATTACCCCTTCTTCTTCCGTAGTATGTTCCTTCATGTCTATACTCAGAATTCATTTATCTTCAGAGACAGTGATAACTGAAATATACAAATCATAAGTAGAAACTTGATTTGACCCTGATTAGGACAAACAGTTCTTCAGTACCTCAGCAGCTGGCTATATTGATGACAGTGATCAAGTGTGACTCTGAAATATTGGTGCTCTAAAAGACGGAGGAAGATTTATTAGATACTTTCCAGTCAAATTACTTACAGAATGCCCAACTGACTGAGCATGCTCTAAAAGTAAGCTCTAGAAAAAATTTACTAAGTCTCGGCTTCTTGGGCTATAATGCAAGAAAGGTTGAGGTGGGTAAAACACGTTTTACGGGTCGAGAATAACCTATCGCAAAAAATATTTTTTTTAGCCCATAACCTAGGGCTAAACGAAGAGTAGTTTGTTCTAGAATGGTTTAGGAGGATATCACAAGGAAAAACTTAAAGGATATAGCAACTCCTTGGGGTTGTAAGTGTATATATATATATCTTGAAAAGAGAAACCACCAATGCAACAGCACAAACACAAAAAAAAAGAAAAAAAAGGAGAGAGACAGAAGGAGAAAAGGAAGACTGTTTTCCTAAATTAGTGATTAATATAGACCAGCACTTGAATGAGGCCTTAACCCTACTCATCCATACAATCACATAGGTCAAACAGCATATCCATACACAATCAACCATAAAGAATAATCCATGGACAGGCAGTCATGTCGTCAATAAGTATAAGTCGTCATTTACCAAACAATAGAAAAAATAATAAAGACAAATAATTCAGAGGCAACAACCCAAAACAAGGGATCATCAGGAGAATACACTGGCCTATATAGGGTTTCGCCACTTTAAATTCTCTACCCAGCACAGTGTTGTGGCTACCACAGAATATCCATGCCATCCCCGTGGCAGGTATCACCCCCAAAATACATGCCTATGAAAGAAAAAAAAACAGAAAATGTAAAACAACCAAGTAACACCAAAACAAGCTTATCCTGTTAATATATCCCTCTTTTTAGCAACAATAGGTAAACTAAATATAATAAATTTTACCAAATCGCAAATATTAACACATTGCAAGAAACCTGAATGAACTAAGCAATTATAGAATTCATCTTTACCATGTGGCTAATTTAAAAAAAAAATCCGCTTAATTAGAAACCCAATTCAAAATAAATGGCGCTGCAACAACAATTCTCGAACCTCCGAACTTATATATATATATATATATATATATATATATATATATATATATATACGTGTTGTTGCGCCACCCCAACACCTAGATGGTGGGGGCACTTTGAACCCCCCAAGCCCCCCGCGCGGGTAAGTCGTTATGTGCCATTTTAGTCACGCGCCATTTTAGTTGTGCCCCTGTGTCCCACCTGTGAATATAGATAGTTTTTTTGTATGTTTTTAACTATGTAAAACTTGCGAATATACAACATTCTTCACTGTCCCATTGTCTGTGCATATAAATAGATTGTCAGGTTTATCGACTCTCGAACATGCAACATGTAATTGTCCATGGGAAAAACAATACGTATTCAGATCTATACCTCATTATTCTAATGATTGCCCTTGAGTTTTGTTGATGGTGATTGCTAATCAAACATTCACTGTGTCTCCGTCGTCATTTATATATCCCCCTGTGCCCCCGGCGTTCCCGTTGTAGTTGTGTCCCTGTGTCTTGATCATCATTTATATTCCCTGTGTCCCGGTCGCCATTTGTGTCCCAGTGTCCCAGTATGTAATTTCTCTTTGAGTGTCCTGGTCGGTCGTCATTTGTGTCCCAGTGTCCCGGTCTGTAGTTTCATCTTATAATGACTTCATACACAAAGCCTTACATACTTATAATAACGTCATATGCAAACCCACAAACAGACAAACATGCATACATACAACTTATTTTTATAGAGATAGATATAGTTTCTTTTTTAGTTTTTCTCTTTTTTTGTTTTGCAGCATTTTAGTTTTTTTAGCTTTTTTTTAGTTGTTTACATTTGTTATTTTTTCCTTTTTTTAAGTTTTTTTTTCTTTTTAGGTTTTTTTTTCTTTTTTTAGCTTTTTTCGCGCCATATTGCCGAACCTTTGTTTTCAACCCTTTCACGACCAAGTCCTCATTTTTCAAAAAAAAATTGACGAGAAATATATGATTCCTGACCAAAAAGACACGCTGATCTTGAAAGTGCTCATAAGAACCTTCTAAAATGAACAATAAAAAAACTGTTCAAAGCGGGACTCTGCAGTCCCGCTTGGAAAATAAATCTGACCAAATGCTAGCCGAAGGGACTGAGAAGTCCCGCAGAGAAAATTAATTTTTTGTTAAAGAATAATCGTTTGTTCAGATAATAAAACTTCAATTGCAATGTTAATTCAAACTCAGTTATTGATGATACTCATGATGCTCAGCTAAACAATTCTTCCGTTCGTTGACGCACAACGTCACACCACATTTGGAGAAAATTGAGTGTGGTCTTGATTCAACTTACTTTAGAGAACACATTT
Source organism: Artemia franciscana (assembly GCF_032884065.1). Taxonomy (NCBI): domain Eukaryota; kingdom Metazoa; phylum Arthropoda; class Branchiopoda; order Anostraca; family Artemiidae; genus Artemia; species Artemia franciscana. The sequence continues at coordinate 25,204,568 of NC_088871.1, forward strand.
CACATCTTGAGCGTTGAGAAACAAATTTAGGCCAGTGATCGCCCAGACCACCAAGACGGACATCGTCTGGAACTGAGGCACCGCAACTCCCTCGTCTTTTCTTGTTAACTGCAACAGCCTTCTGAAAAGTTCTTCCATTTTTCCTCTTCAATTGTGGCACAGACACGAGTCCTCTCATAACCCTTCGCCAAAACTCGAGCATTGTCAATTTTCTTCGGGAAAAAGGAGACTGTGCAAAACATGAGCATTACAGAGTGTCAAATCCGTAAAACCCCAAAACAGTCGATGCCACCATTTTAAAGACTTTCTATCTCATCCATATGCTGCCCTTTTAAGGTCTAAAAGGTCTAAACCACCCATATGGTCATTATAATCCTTTGCTACTTGAGGGGCTGTGATGACCAAAGTAGATCCATCATAATTCGTTCTTTTTACAGAGGCTACCTCTGTACCATGGTAGTTAGAAGCAAACCAAACAGTCTTGGAATCCCTCCATTTATAGACACCAATTGATCCACAATGTCTTGAATATTGGTTGAAGCTTCAACCAACATTAGCTTCCTCTATTTAAAGCTCTGTCGGGTGCAAGGACAGGAAGCCCCTTCCTGTTGAGCGAATAGTACAACACGCAAAAATACCATCTTCCTTAAGTTGCTCAAGAAGAGAGACAGACGAAAAAAAGTTATCAAAAATGACGATATGCTTTTTCTTGGTGAGACATTCAGTCATTTGCCTCACGACTCTACCGCCAAGTCCAAATCCTAAATCGTCTTTGATAGCTTGGAATTTTCCTTGGTAAACTTCAAAATTGTAGACATAACCACTCATGAGGGCTAAGCACCAAAGCTTATACCCCCTTTTTATCGGCTTCATTGGGTTATATTGCTTTAGTGTGGAGCGTTCTTTGAAAAGAATGATGGATTCGTCAACCCTCATGTAAGTTCCAGGCTTCACTAACTACTTGAAGCGGAAGCTTAGCAGGTCAATCATCGGTCGCAGCTTGAAAAGCCCGTTGTGATTGTCAGGTTGTCTCTGACATGCAAGTTTCTTAGAATATCTTTGAATCTGTTTCTTGACATCCTTGACGATACAAAAGAGACACCAAGGTCAGGATAAGTAGCCCAGTAATCCCTCATGCTTGGAAGATGGTGGTACCCCATTAATAGATTTATCCCTAAGCACACCTAAAGTTCATTGTCTGTTATGTTGATATTCTTGCCCTTCTAAACAGAATAAAGATTTGACTGAAAAGCAAGGAGCTCAAGAAGCTCATTGCTCCAGCAGGTTAGAAAAAAATCCATAGGAGTTGATTCACGTCCTATTTCCTCTAAATTAGCCTCTGGACTCTTCAAGTCCAACTGATGGGTTTGTGCGACAACTTTCTTTATGTTCTTTGTCTTTCATTGACATTTGCTTTCCTTGCTGGTGGTCTTATATTTTTTTGGTTGATTATCTGCACGAGATGGAACAGGTGCTGATGAAGTTGAAGGCACAACAAGCCCAGGATCTGTATCGTTTGGGATCGGAAAAGTGGCTGTCGAGTCTTCTCCAGCATTTGGTAAGTCCGAACCAAGGAGAATATTAGCTAACGCCAAGCCAATCAGGTCCTGCTCCATAGCATCGTCTTCTGTGTCGGTGTTTTCCTGTAAATCCAGTTCTATCTCTTCAGACTGCCGAAACCAGACATCCTCTTCATCCAAATCACTAAGATCGCTTCCCATCTCTTCAAAGACATTCAGTATGGTACTTTGACTGGTAGATATTCGCTTTCGCATGGCCTGGAACAAGATCTAACTAAACAATAAAATAATACGAGAGAGAGAGAGAGAGAGAGAGAGAGAGAGGGGGGGAGAGGGATAGGGAGAGAGAGAGAGAGAGGGAGAGGGAGAGAGAAAATAACCAACAAAAAGAAAGTTCTTTTTTCTTTGTTTAATCTTGACCTGAATAAAAGAAGGAAAGGCGCGAATAAAAGGCAAAAAGAAATAAAAGATAGAGGTAGACTGCTGATTTTTTATCTGCAAGGTCATCCAAATCAAACATCACAGACCACAGGAAATTAAAATGAAGAGCAAGAAAACAAGTCCAGGAGTGCTGCTGCTTTTGAAATCTTTAATTTTCGAAAGTGTCATTCTAATCAACTTCAACCAGCGGGACTTTACAGTCGCCACCACACAAAGGCATTGTCCACTTGGACTGCAAGGTCCCAAAAATAGAATCCATTAGAGCAGTCGCCCGAAGGGCTTTATCGGATTTTTTTATGCCAAAATAATTCCTTACACATAAGCAATAACTACTGCAGTTTTGAATCTGATCTTACAACGTGGTAGCCCGCTATCACAAATAAAAAAAAAAGACTTCTTACCTTTTTTGAAAAAAAGTAGTAGCAAAACTTTACCGTCAGCTGAATAACTCATACTGAACGCATCCTTGACTTGTTACCGAAAAATCGACTGGCAAATAAAGGCGGAAAACGATGAAAAAGGTTGTATGGCTCTATCTGTCAATTTAGAAGTACCCAAAGGATTTTTAAATGCCGGGACTGTAAGATCTTGTCGGTCGCGAAAGGGTTAATTGAAATCTGGTAGGCATTAATGACCTTATCCAAGTCAAAATCCCAAACCCAATAATCATCGCTATCATTTTCAGTTTTGATACGTTTCGACTCTCGCTGTCCAGTTTGATTTTCATCTAACTGCGTAGTTTTCCGTTCTTTTGCCGCAAGCCTTTTGGCATTAACTCTTTGAGCAGCTTCTTCGGCTGTTTTTTCTGTCATTTTAAGATCTATACTAAAAATTTCTCTTTGAAACGCCTTCTTATATACTTATAATGACCCCCCCCCCCCGCGTGCAAATCGTCATCCACTTTTCGGAGCGCCCTTGCTTCAGAGCCAAAGTTCACCACTGTCGCTTCCAATATTCTTATCTTTATTATGCAGACTTATTTTTCTATTCTTATAAACATGTGTAATCTTGATATTGACCTAATTGTTAAAATAAAGTTTGCCTTATTAGGGATTCATTTCAAAAACATTTTTAAAAAATCAAAAGGAAAATAAAGAGCTACATTAAGCCAAAAAAGAGCAGAAATTAAGTCAATTTATCTTCAAAGTATAAAAGTATCACAATCACTTTGGTGATTCTAGTCGAATTAGTTCCTTTCGAAGCTTCTACGACAACTCCTGCTACGGATTCTACTAGTCTATGACGAAAAAAAAAAAAACACTTGCGCTGCCTATGATGATAAATACTTGAACATATTTTTTTAAATACCAAAGACACAAAATGTTAAAACTAATTCTTTAAATTGATCACGTGGAAACATGTACAACCATATACATCTGAAAAAACTTGAAAATCCAGGAATTTAATTTTTGAAGTACTAAAGACACCAAAATAAAAAAACAAATATTTAGCCCTCTAAATCTGTCCACGCCCTATTTTTGCGTAAAAACCCGAGTTTACAGCAAATTTCCTTTTAGTTGCTATAGGTAATACGTAGTTTAAACGTCTTCAAATATTTTCATGAACAATATTGACAAAGAAAAAAAAATGCAAAATCGCAAAACGGAAAAGATTTAGTGGAAACTAATTGCTATGAATCTGACAATGCTTCTCATTTATGAAATTCCAACTCTGCAAAATCTGTTGATTTCCATATTAGTGGAAATCCCCCTAGTGAATGGATATGAGTTCGTCAAGCTCTGAAAACGGCTACTCCCAATTATCAGAAAGCATAGTTGATGGGGCCCAAGTTCATTAAAGATAACATTAAAGATATCATTTCAGGATGCATGTTCCATTCTCTTGTAATACCACAAGTAGCTTCTTTTACAATCCAAGATGATGATAACACGATTCCTGAGGAACCAAGAAGCTCATTTTAAGGTTCATCCTCATGATAAACAATAGAATAAATAATGCTTCATTTTGTGTAAATTAGACGTAGCCATAGAAATGCAGGTAGATTATTTCACAGTTTTTGTCCATTTGCTTACAAAGCAGAGATTATAATTATGGAGCATCTTTGTATTAATGCAGCTAAAAAAAAATAGCCCCATATGTAGTCAAAATTCGATTCTGAATCCAAATATGACTGATTTTAACCAAGACTCTCCCCTCCATAGTGCTCAAACATATAATACACAATTATACATCTACAATATATTTTTGGTAAATAACCTAGAGCCGGCAGTTTTCAACAAAATTTTATTTTATAGCACAATATTTATGATTCATTTTCATGTTCTTTCATAATTTAAATAATCATTTGTGAGGGAGTATGAATGGCCTAAAAAAATAATATATAAATATTTTATATACATAAAATAAAAAAAAATTATTTTATATAATATAAAATAATTTATATAAATAATATATAAATATATTATATTTATATAATATAATATATAAATAATATATATATAAATAATTATAATATATAAAAAAATAATTATAAATAATATATTAATAATTTAAATATAAATTATAAATATATAAATATTTAATATAAAAAAAATAATAAAATAAATGGCCTAAAAGAGCTCAAAATAACCCATGTAATCTAGTAATCCAGAGCTTAACTAAGTGATATTGAATTTGTCAAAGCTTGGATCATTACTTCTTCAATTTGTGTAAGAAAACAGATACATAATTGATTCTATGTTCATTTCCATCTAATTTGAAAATTGGTACACGTTTTTACAAATAACCTTTACAACTTATTCTTTTAGGCATGAGGCCCCACCTAGAACAGGATCTACTACCATTTCTTTAATAATACCTAATATGATCTTATACACCATTAAATAAAAAAAAACAAGTTTTTCAACTGAAAGTAAGGAGTGACATCAAAACTTAAAACGCACAGAAATTACTTCGTATATGAAAGAGGCTGCTTCCTCATCAACGCCCCGCTCTTTACGCTAAAGTTTGACTCTTTCTCTCAATTCTTCTTTTTAAAAACAGTAAAAAAACTCTAGCGTAAAGAGCGGGGCGTTGATGAGGAAGCAGCCTCTTTCATATACGAAGTAATTTCTGTGCGTTTTAAGTTTTGATGTCACTCCTTACTTTCAGTTGAAAAAACTTGTTTTTTTTTATTTAATTTCTGAACGTTTTTGAATCAATGCATGTTTTGATTTTGGCTCTCCGCAGAGGAATAATCAAAACGAAATTTGCATATTTTTTTTTTGGCTCAATTGCTTTCTCATACTTTTGATCGAATGATTTTGAGAAAAAAAGAGCGGGGGACGAAGCCTAGTTGCCCCCCGATTTTTTGGTTAATTAAAAAGGCAACTAGAACTTTTAATTTTTTACGAATCTTTTTATTGGTAAAAGATTTACGTAACTTATAAATTAGCTTACGTAAAGAACTTTTGTATTCTCATGTTCTTATTACATATATGAGGGGATTCGTCCCATCGTCAGTACCTCGCTCTTTACACTAAAGCTTAAATTTTATCCCAATTCATTAAGAATGACCCCCTGAATCACAAAAGCCGTAGAATAAGTAGTTGAAATTACTGAAAATACTTTAGCGTAAAGAGCGAGGTATTAGAAGGAGGTGAGCCACTCATATGGGTAATAATTTCTGTTTGTTTTAAGTTTTATTGCTGTTCCTTACTTCCAGCTGAAAAAGCTTTTTCACTTTTATTTTTTAATTGTTTTTTTTTTTAAATAATGCTAGTAAATCCTGCTGGAAATTCATGGAAATTTTCTTCTCCCATTACAAATTCTCGAATGAAAGTTCCCCCAGCATATCCCCCTCTTCTCAACCCCTCCCCAAACCAAACAAATCCTCCTGAAAACGCCTGTATACTTCCCAATAACCAGTACTATATGTAAGCACAGGTCAAAGTTTGTAACTTGTTGCCCCTCCCACGGGGACTGTGGGGGAGTAAGTCGTCCCCAAAGACATAGTTACAAGGTTTTTCGACTAAGTTGAATAAAATGGCTATCTCAGAATTTTGATCCGTTGACTTTGGGAAAATAATTAGCGTGGGAGGGGGCCTAGGTGCCCTTTAATTTTTTTGGTCACTTAAAAAAGGGCACTAGAACTTTTCATTTCCGTTAGAATGAGCCCTCTTGCAACATTCTAGGACAACTGGGTCGATACGATCACCCTTGGGGAAAAAAAAAACAAAACAAAAAAACAAATTAACACGCATCCGTGATCTGCCTTCTGGCAAAAAATGCAAAATTCCACATTTTTGTAGATAGGAGCTCGAAACTTCTACAGTAGGGTTCTCTGACACGCTGAATCTGATGGTGTGATTTTCGTTAAGATTCTATGACTTTTAGGGGGCGTTTCCCCCTATTTTCTAAAATAACGCAAATTTTCTCAGGCTCGTAACTTTTGATGGGTAAGACTAAACTTGATGAAACTTATATATTTAAAACCAGCATTAAAATGCGATTCTTTTGATGTAGCTATTGGTATCAAAATTCCATTTTTTAGAGTTTTGGTTACTATTGAGCCGGGTCGCTCCTTACTACAGTTCGTTACCACGAACTGTTTGATTATATCATAAACCACATCAGCTTAGGTAGAAAAAGTATTAAAATAAATGTAAAATATTAAAGTAATATAGATGTAATAGAGTAGATGCAATAAGTAAATATAGATACTAACGTAAGATAGATATAATAAAGTAACACAACGGCAACTCCATGGTATAAACATTGAAAAAAGGATTATTGACTAATTTTGTGAATTTGGTTTGAATTCAATTTATGATAATATGCTGAGGTCAACAAAGTAAATCTCAATTCACCTAAGAGCTGTAACCTCTGACCACCTGATGTGTCAGATAAATCTAATGAGCTGGAGCCATAAAGGTCAAGGAAGTTTGCTTCCGCTGTTGCATTGAAAAAAATAAGAGCAATAAACTATATTTAAAGAGTTTATTGGGTATATTTGTTTTTATTAATTTCTTTTAGTTTTACTGCTGATCATGGACACAGTATATGTGTCCAAAACATACAGTTAAAAATTTTTATATATGTTTCACTGTCAGTTAAAGGATTTATTCCTATTTTGAACTGTTATATTTTCGAGATATAGCTTTTGTTTCCTTTATATTTATTTTTAACCAAAACAAATAAAAAGCTGTTAATCTGCTCCAAATGCTTCTTCTTCTTCTGAATCTGTACATTTGCCAAACTTTATATTTCTATAACACCATCGATCCCGATTGGTCAGCCGTTTTTCATGTATTTAGGCTGTTTTTTTTTCTGTCTGTGCAGAACAGAGCAATATCAAAAATCAAGAGTTTGTATTGGCACCAGCGGGATTTTAATACTTCAACTCCCGGGATAGGGGATTTGAGCATTGCACTTCCGACAGTTTCTATTTGCCTTGATAATTTTAGAGCAGTAATTATTTTGGCTATTGATGATGCTGCTTCTAAAGAAGTGTTTGTTTACTGAGAAAATCCTTGCCAAAATAAGACATATCCAGACTGCCCTAGTGGGTGCGCGCAGTGTTACCATTCAATGCTGCTGAAAACCATAGGATAAAGCACCTTGAAATGGCCAAAAAAGTGCGCAATGGAAGGGTGTGCTTTGGATGGAAGACTAAACGCCGTGTGACAAATGTAATTCCTAGCTTTGCGCTGGGTGCCTCTCGATGTCTGATACAGAGTGCTACATATTCAACACAATGAACCAAAGATGTGTTTGGGTGTGCTTCTTGTCCAAAACCGGCGAGAAGGAAGAAGAAAAGAGCAGGGACCAAATACAGAAAGTACAGATGTGATAACCACTGTGAAATGACGATGTAGAAACTGGCTAAGAAATTTGGGTTTCAGGTATGAATAGGCCTTGAATGGATCTTGAGGATTAAATATGTTTTCATTTTGGTGTCCTTGGTATTTCAAAGGAATCTAGAAATAATCTTGCCTAGCATCAGTTCATTTGTCTAGCACTTCTAAAATTCGAAATACTAAAATATTCTCTGAGGCCTAGCTGACTTTTATACATAATAATGATAGATGGTAATAAGCTTACCTAAGCTATGGATACAGAAAATGAAGATCGAATTTCGCAATATGAAGCACTAAACGTACGAAATTTAATAATTTTTACCTTCGTTATTTTTATAAATAAATATTTATCCGTTTTTAAAATTTTTAAGAATATCCTTCTACATATATATTTGAGTTTGAGAAATATATTGACACAACTTAAGAGTATATTGCTCAAATGGACTAAGTTAAACTATTTATATTTTCTAGCTTAAATTTGAGGTTGAATCAGTTTGTAAAATCAACTTTCCTATGTTTGTTAAATTAAACAAGCTAATTGACAGGGACTTTATGCTCGGATTTCGTTAAGTATTCCTCTTAACGGCTTTTTACGCTAATGTTAAACTATTGATTTAACTGAAAGAATTTTAGAATGGAAAAAATAATGCCAACTAGTAATTAGAATTATTTGTTTTGTAATTGGCTTTACAAACATTTGGAAGGGATTTTTTTTTATTCTTTGTAAAAGATGCCAATAATGAAACATGTGCTTCTATTCTTACGGCTATGTGAATAGAATTTACTTTTTAGTAAATTTACCCAAGTGATATCTATTAGCAAATTGCTCTGGAACCATTGAGAGGATCATATAAACTTTATTATAAAGAGAGGGAGTTGAGGAGGTGGCAGACACTCACTCAGGATAGTTCCTGTTTGATATGTGTTTTAATTCTGTCTTTTTATGTTACGCAAAAAAAAAACAGTTTTCAAATAATCTCTGTTGCTTTTGTCAACGTCATATAAATCTTTATCATGGAGTTTTTCTTGAGAACGATGATCTTGCATATTTAATATCGTTAGAACTAGTATCTTTACTCATAATCTTACTTTGTGTTTTCTATAATTTGATTCCTAGTAAGAAACTCAAGAAGGGGGCCTGACTTATCCAGAAATTGCAATTAGTTACCTTGATCTCAGGATTGCGGTTGCAAGTCAAATCAAAGTTTCAAATCAATAAGTGGCAAAAGGTTATTAACCCCTCTTTGGCCCCCCTTAAAATCTCCTCTTCTATAATGTTAAAAAAAATATGTGATCTCCTCATTTCTAGTATGAATCTCTTATATTTTCTAGCAAAAAAAAAAAGAAGCAAAAGACAGTTCAGATCAACCATTAACTTATTTTATCAATATCTCCAAATTCATTCTCATTGAGAGGTCGCTCTCTTATAAACCATGTACACTATAGGGCTTTGACATGGGTGGCGGAACTATGCCAAGTATTGTGGGAAGTTTGTCAATTGTTTGGAGAGTGTCCCAAGCGTAGAGGAACTACTTGGAACACTTGGGGATCTGAAATTTACACCAGGGTACAGGGAGCGTCCCCTCGAATATCACACCTATGAAAAGTAAGAGTGTAAATCTATTTTTAAAGCTAATCCCTCGTCTAAAATTTAGGGACATTGAGGAGATTTGTTATGAAAAAAAAAACATTATCTTTTGGCTTTAATTTTGTGTGAAAGAATTATTGCCGGGATTACTAACTAAAAGGTGCTATTATTTAGTCTAAACGTTTAAAGAGACCAAAAGAACAGCAATCATTTCTTTCATGAAAATATTTCTATTGTGTTTTCTGTAGCATGGTGTTTCTTTTATTTTTTTATATTTTCTCTTTGATTTATGTTTTCTCTGTGACGTGATTTAAAATCAAGCAAAAATGACCAAAAGAAGAAGCAGAGGTGTACTAAAGAGAACTGATCTGTTTCTGTGTATGCTTGACTTATGTAGGTCTATCTTAGGTTTTAAAATATTTTGAAGGTATTAATTTTAAAATTCCTGCGGTGAGGGGAGGAGACTGGGGTCTGGATAAGCAATTCCCCTCTACTGCATAGTAGAATACATTCCTGACCTCTTCGCCCTTAAAAAAAAAGTTTTAGATGCTTATGTTTTTTTTAAATAATTTCGTATTTTACCAGCTAATTCGCCCAATTTTTATGTTTTTTCTGTTCCGCTCGTAATTAGTTATTTTAAAAATGCGTTATTCCGTCCATCCATTAAGATGTAATTGGATAAAATTGACTATTCTTATTGAGCAAACCCAGCTTTTTATTATTTTTTTTTTGCACATAGACCCATTTTTTTGTGGTAGTCGGTAGTAAGGTGTTAAAGTTAAAATTTTGCTAAAGTTTACTTTTTTTTCTTCTAGGGATGATTTGCCATTATATGTTGTAGATAGTAGAGTCTGCTGCTGTAGGCTTCAAAAATTTAAAGAACAGTGTGCTCGAGGATAAGGACATCAAGCTGGTGTCAATTAAAAGTGGCCTCTTTGCAGTAAGATGTTTTTTCCTTTTGGTAGCCTCCTTTTTCATTTTCACCCCAACACTAAATGCTTTTGTTAATAGCTGACGACAGTTTAGACTCTCCCTTTGTTCACTCAATCTTCATCGCGGTAACACCATTTTGGACTTATTTAAAGCTTTTTTTTGATGTAATAGTATGTCCGCACTAACAGCCAGATTAAATTTGGTGTATATGAATAGTGTTGATTTTCAAAGGCAGTTGATTACTCATAAGATTTACCTGTTTAGCCTTGAAAGGGTATAAAGTAGATCAGTGTAAAACGTGTCTGACTGGTTTTATCAAGACCCGGGACCTTTCACTGTGAGACTACTATTAATCAGAGTTGCCAACTGGCCATATTTTATGTCCAAAGGACACAATCCTAAGTGCCGAGACACAATGACTTAATAGAGCATATAAGGGACACATTTCAGAATTTTGGGACATAAAAGGGCCATATTTTACCAATTTATGGCACAAAACAAAATGTTTCCCTATTGGATACATATTTTAAAAAAAATCACTTTAACCACAACAGTGCTAATGCTCCTTATCTAGCACTAAATCTACTAACTACTTACTTTCTGTTAATTTTTTACATTTTATATTGTATTTTTTGGAGTTGCTTGCTATTTCCCGAAGACAGTTATCTGCAAACACTCTTGAAATTCTTTGTAAGTTTCTATTCTTTCATCTACAAACGATTATATTTCTACTTGGTTTTACCCTACAGTCAAGATAATAAGCAAGGAGGTTTTTTTTTTGTGTGTGTTAAAACTCAGTTGCAGCTTCTGATAGTCAACCAAAAAAACACACATACACACACACACACACACACACACACACACACACACTCACACACACACTCACACACACTCACACACACACACACACATACACACACACACACTCACACACACTCACACACACACACATACACACACACACACACACACACACACACACACACACACACACACACACACACACACACACACACACACACACACACACACACACACACACACACACACACACACACACACACACACACACATACACACACACATATTTATTTATATATATATATACTAGCTGTTGGGGTGGCGCTTCGCGCCACCCCAACACCTAGTTGGTTGGGGCGCTTCGCGCCCCCCCCCCAAGCCCCCCCGCACGCGTAAGTCGTTACGCGCCATAATAGTTACGCGCCATTGTAGTTGTGTCCCTATGTCCCACCTGTGAATATAGATATATATATATATATATATATATATATATATATATATATATATATATATATATATATATATATATATATATATATATATATGGTTTTAACTACGTAAAACTTGCGAATATACAACATTCTTTGCTGTCCCATTGTCTTTGCATATAAATAGATTGTCAGGTTTACCGACTCTTGAACATGCAACATATAATGGTCCATGGGAAAACAATCTGTATTCAGATCTATACCTCATGATTCTAATGATTGCCCTTGAGCTTTGTTGATGGTGATTGCTAATCGACCATTCCCTGTACCGGTGTCCCGGTCGTCATTTACATCCCCCTGTTTCCCCCGGTGTCCCCGTTGTAGTTGTGTCCCTGTGTCCCGGTCGTCATTTATATTCCCTGTGTCCCGGTCGTCATTTGTATCCCGGTGTCCCGGTCTGTATATACATTCGTTTTTTAGTTTTGTTTTTCTCCTTTATTTTTTTCCCTTTTTTTTCTTTTTTAGCTTATTTAGATTTTTAGATTTTTTAGTTTTTTTATTAGTTTTTAGTTTTTTTTTCTTTTTAGTTTTTTTGTCCCGGTCGTCATTTATATCCCCCTGTTTCCCCCGGTGTCCCCGTTGTAGTTGTGTCCCTGTGTCCCGGTCGTCATTTATATTCCCTGTGTCCCGGTCGTCATTTGTATCCCGGTGTACCGGTCTGTATATACATTCGTTTTTTAGTTTTGTTTTTCTCCTTTATTTTTTTCCTTTTTTTTTTCTTTTTTAGTTTATTTAGATTTTTAGATTTTTTAGTTTTTTATTAGTTTTTAGTTTTTTTTTTCTTTTTAGTTTTTTTGTAGTTTTTACCTTCTTTTTAGTTTTGTTAATTTTTTTTTTACTTATGTCCTGGTCGTCATTTATACTCCCTGTGTCCCGGTGCTTTGTTGATTGCTAATCGAACATTCCTTTTGTCCTGGTCGCTTTCTCTTTGAGTGTCGTCATTTATTTTTTCTTTTTTAGTTCTTTTAGTTTTTACCTTTTTTAGTTTTTTTTAGTTTTTTAGATGAAAATTTTTTTTAGTTTTTTCCTTTTTTTCTTTTTAGTTTTTTATTGGTTTTTACCTTTATGTTAGCTTATTTTTCAATTTTTTCCTTTTTTTTAGTTTTTTTTTATTTTTTATTTTTTTTTAGTTTTTTACCTTTTTTTAGTTTTTTTAGTTTTTTTAGTTTTTTTAGTTTTTTAGCTTTTTTACTTTTTTTATTAGTTTTTAGTTTTTTTGTAGTTTTTGCCTTTTTTTAGTTTTTTCAGTTTTTTTTTTAGTTTTTTATTGGTTTTTACCTTTATTTTAGCTTATTTTTCAGTTTTTTCCTTTTTTTTTAGTTTTTTTTTAGTTTTTAGTTTTTTTAGTTTTTTACCTTTTTTTAGTTTTTTTAGTTTTTTTAGTTTTTTAGCTTTTTTATTTTTTTTATTAGTTTTTAGTTTTTTTGTAGTTTTTGCCTTTTTTTTAGTTTTTTTAGTTTTTTAGCTTTTTTATTAGTTTTTAGTTTTTTTTGTAGTTTTTGCCTTTTTTTAGTTTTTTTAGTTTTTTAGCTTTTTTATTTTTTTTATTAGTTTTTAGTTTTTTTTTGTAGTTTTTGCCTTTTTTTAGTTTTTTCAGTTTTGACGTCACCTGATCCAGTTTTTTCAGGTGACGTCACCTGATCCATCCACAGACAGACAGACAACTTATTTTTATATATATAGATATATATATATATATATATATATATATATATATATATATATATATATATATATATATATATATATATATATATATATATATATATATATATATACTAGCTGCTGGGGTGGCGCTTCGCGCCACCCCAACACCTAGTTGGTGGGGCGCTTCGCGCCCCCCCAAGCCCCCCCGCGCGCGTAAGTCGTTACGCGCCATATTAGTTACGCGCCATTGTAGTTGTGTCCCTGTGTCCCACCTGTGAATATAGATAGATTTATATATGTGTTTCAAACTACGTAAAAATTGCGAATATACAACATTCTTGGCTTTCCCATTGTCTGTCCATATACAAAGCCGTATGTACTAATAATGACGTCATATGCAAACGCTCTTTTTACAAACAAACAAACATGCATACACACAACTCGTTTTTATATAGATAGATAGATAGATAGATACAATACAAATTAACTACGTAAAACTTGTGAATATACAACAGTCTTCGCTGTCCCATTGTCTGTGCGTATAAATAGATTGTCAGGTTTACCGACCCTCAAAGATGCAACATACAATTGTACATTGGTAAAGCAATCTGTATTAAGATCTATACCGCATTTTTCTAGTGATTGCCCTTGAGCTTTGTTGATGGTGGTTGCAAATGCTAATCGAATTGGGAATTGCAATCTTTTAAATTGAAAAAGCAGATCTGTTGGAATCATGGGAATGCAAGAAATAAGAACAGCCTCACCCTCATAAGGCCCTGTCAAGATTGTGGCCTCTATTAGGTTTTCCATTGTTTTTTTACGGCAAGTCGCGTGCCATTGCAAAGCTTTGGTGGGTTGATATTTCTTAAAAGTATTATTGGTACACCTATTTTTAGTTGTAGCACGTGTGGTGGAAACCCTGAAGGATCTATGGAATTTAAAAATTCAGATGGATAATTAACCGCTTCATTTGGTTCCAAAATACAAATTAACTGCGTAAAACTTGCGAATATACAACATTCTTCGCTGTCCAATTGTCGCTGCATATAAATAGATTGTCAGGTTTACCGACCCTCGAACATGCAACGTACAATTGTCCATGGGAAAAACAATCAGTATCAAGATCTATGCCACATTTTTCTAATGATTGACCTTGAGCTTTGTTAATGGTGATTGCAAATGCTAATCGAATTGGGAAATACTAGAAAAATAATAGAATATTCGGAAATACATTTTCAATCAATTCATTTTTGGACGTCACTAAATTACAGAAATCAGCAGGTAGTTGTATACGTTCTGAAATTGAGTCTACTGGGAGCTTTCCGTTTCCCATTGCCAGCAATTGATCGGAAAATGTTTGACCAAAGTCATCGTTTTGCAATCGGACACGCATATTTGTAGTTAATTTTAATGTTTTTACCTGTGCCCATAAATTAGAATTTTTCAGGCAAGCATTCATTTCGTCTGCAGGAGTTGATCTAGGTATTATAGTTAATTTGTGCCTGAAATCTCCCGCAAGCAATATTAATGTGCTGCCAAAGGGTTTCGACTTCCCTCGCAAATCTTTCAAGCATTGATCCAGAGCCTCGAGCGATTTTTTGTGTGCCATTGTGCACTCATCCCAAATAATAAGTTTGCATTGCTGCAATACTTTACCCATCCCAGATGATTTGGAAATATTGCACGTGGGAGTTTCTGTAGAATGCAAGTTCAGAGGCAATTTCAAAGCGGAATGAGCAGTTCTTCCACCAGGCAGCAATGTTGCGGCTATTCCGGACGACGCAATTGCCAACACTATATCATTTTTTGATCGAAATGATGCCAGAATCAGTTTTATCACAAACGTTTTACCAGTACCTCCTGGCGCATCCAAAAAGAAAATTTCTCCAACGTTGTTATCGACACAATGCATTATCATATCATAAATGTCTTTTTGTTCCGACGTTAACTTGGAAATGTTATTTTGTCCATACGACAATAGATTACTCGTACTTTAACTTTCTTAACGATCCAATTCTACACGTGTCGAAACAGCAGCGATACGGTTAGGTAAAGGCAGTCCCAAATCCTGAAGAGGTTTGTTTGCCATACGTACGTACAAATCTTCTATAACAACTAAAGTGTAGTTATAGATTTCTGACGTAAAATCAAAAGTCATATCTGACGTCTCTAACTGTTTTCGATGGAGTATATTTTCGAACATTTTTGACTTATATTTTTCCCATAACTCTGTAGGAGCTGATGGAGAGCAAGTTGTTAAAATGATGCCAAACAATGCACAAATTTGACTTGGGGTTGACGTTTCGCACGCGTCATTGATGCAGTTCTCCCATTGTTGGTCATTCTCCAATAAATTCAGAGCTTGGCATGCACTACGGTAAGTGTCATGTATAGTACCATTTACAGTTCTCAAATACTCAAAGGATGTCGGACCGGGTACATTCACCAAAAGCAGGCGTAGAAAGAAGCATTCATGTTGATTGGGGTGAACGGTGTAGAGTCTTCCTATCGTGGTATCTTTGAAGATGGTAGGTTGGCCGTCGACTGACTTACCCTGTTTTCGACGTTCAAATACTTTATTTTTAGTATTCCACGTGTAATACGAAGGCACTTCAGTATTCAGCAGTTTTTTTGCAAAAGAATCATTTTTGCAAAGCGAAAAAAAAGCTGTTAATGTTGTATCCGGTGGATTCAGGACTCTTTGTTGCGCGTTGGTTTCCGTGAAATAAACACGTTGACCCCTCTGTAAATGTACCGCTAAGTGAACAACAGCTGGACTACGTTCATGTATCGAAAATGAAAGAATTCGCCAAACAGCTTCATTACTGCTTATGTATCTTCCAGCCTAATATTGTACGATTTCATCGAAATCTTTGATTTCGGGCTGCAAGCCAAAAACTGCCATGTCACTGCATTTATTGACGTATTTACATATGTATTTTATTGCCTTTACGGAGTTACAGTATTCAACGTTTATGTGTGCATTAAATGTTTTTGATAATAATGGGGAATATGGAACAACACACTGGTGATCTACTTCGATGGTGGTACCGTTACGCTTCTTTATTATTGCTGTTTTACCGCCATCTTCAGTAGATCTTCTTCTATATTGTGGGTAACCATCATTGCCAGTAATTGTGTTTGATACTAAAAGTCGAGGATATTGCTTTGTGCACCTTCCTTTGGCCATGCATGGTGTATTTTCGTTCAGTGCACCGCAAGGTCCATGTATCATATTTTTTACAATAATATCATGTAACCCCTTATCGACATTTTTATCAGGTATTTCAGCGGACATCACATCATCAATTTCGTTCGAAGTAATTTTTTTATGTAGCTAGATTAGTATATGTGCGTGTGGCAAACCTCGTTTTTGCCATTCTACTGAGTACATCCAGCATCGCACTGACCCAAACACTTCAAGTTTTACAATGTAGGTTATCAGTGATTTCAACTTTTGCCGGAAGACACGGGCCGTAATGTCATGCCTATGAACCGCCGATTGTCCTTGAAGTAAAAGCTGCAGTATCTCGTCCCAAGATTGATTACATGTAAATGTAATAAATAAATCTGGACGACCATAGAGACGAACATACGCAATAGCATCTTGAGCATATTCATGCATATGACGGGGACTGCCAGCATATGACGAAGGTAAAATTATTAATCTTCCAACGTTTGTGGTATTACCGTCATTTATAACTGCATCTCGCAAATGAATGTATTGTTCAGAGCGGAGCTTGGTCTGATTCAGGCGGATATATAGCAAACGTTCTGATTCAATTTTAGCATACATATCAACGACGAATTGTTGAAACAATTCACGGCATTTTAAAATATAATTTTCTTCATCCTGCCGAATCATTAGTCTATAGGAATAATAATGCATTGCACTGCATTTCGTATTCATTTCTTTGTTAGTGGCAGGATTCATCAATTTAATATTAAAGTGATAGCCGTCGGCTCCATCCCAAAAAATGATAGGATATTGTAGGGCATCGTAGATCAGGTGACTGGATCTACGATGAAAAACTGGATCAGGTGACGTCAAAACTGAAAAAACTAAAAAAAGGCAAAAACTACAAAAAAAACTAAAAACTAATAAAAAAAATAAAAAAGCTAAAAAACTAAAAAAACTAAAAAAAGGCAAAAACTACAAAAAAAAACTAAAAACTAATAAAAAAGCTAAAAAACTAAAAAAACTAAAAAAAGGCAAAAACTACAAAAAAAACTAAAAACTAATAAAAAAATAAAAAAGCTAAAAAACTAAAAAAACTAAAAAAACTAAAAAAGATAAAAAACTAAAAAAACTAAAAACTAAAAAAAACTAAAAAAAAAGGAAAAAAACTGAAAAATAAGCTAAAATAAAGGTAAAAACCAATAAAAAACTAAAAAAAAAAACTGAAAAAACTAAAAAAAGGCAAAAACTACAAAAAAAAACTAAAAACTAATAAAAAAAGTAAAAAAGCTAAAAAACTAAAAAACTAAAAAAACTAAAAAAAGGTAAAAAACTAAAAAAAATAAAAAATAAAAAAAAACTAAAAAAAAGGAAAAAACTGAAAAATAAGCTAAAATAAAGGTAAAAACCAATAAAAAACTAAAAAGAAAAAAAGGAAAAAACTAAAAAAAATTTTCATCTAAAAAACTAAAAAAAACTAAAAAAGGTAAAAACTAAAAGAAGACCAGGACATAAGTAAAAAAAAAAACTATCTATATATATAAAAATAAGTTGTCTGTGGATCTGTGGATCGTGGATCAGGTGACGTCACCTGAAAAAACTGGATCAGGTGACGTCAAAACTGAAAAAACTAAAAAAAGGCACTAAAAAAAGGCAAAAACTACAAAAAAAACTAAAAACTAATAAAAAAGCTAAAAAACTAAAAAAACTAAAAAAAAGGCAAAAACTACAAAAAAACTAAAAACTAATAAAAAAAATAAAAAAGCTAAAAAACTAAAAAAACTAAAAAAACTAAAAAAAGTAAAAAACTAAAAAAAACTAAAAACTAAAAAAAACTAAAAAAAAGGAAAAAACTGAAAAATAAGCTAAAATAAAGGTAAAAACCAATAAAAAACTAAAAAAAAAACTGAAAAAACTAAAAAAAGGCAAAAACTACAAAAGAACTAAAAACTAATAAAAAAAGCAAAAAAGCTAAAAAACTAAAAAAACTAAAAAAACTCTTACGTGCGCGGGGGGGCTTGGGGGGGCGCGAAGCGCCCCCACCAACTAGGTGTTGGGGTGGCGCGAAGCGCCACCCCAACAGCTAGTATATATATATATATATATATATATATATAAAAATAAGTTGTCTGTGTGTGGATCTGTGGATCTGTGGATCAGGTGACGTCGGGTTTGTCCGCATATGACGTCTGAATTATTTCACACTAATACAAAATAAGAAAAAAAAACTAAAAAAGGTGTGCCCCGGGCATCCCCTTGTAATTGTGTCCCTGTATCCCGGTGGTCATTTATATTCCCAGTATCCCGGTCTTAATTTGTGTCCCAGTGTCCCAGTCTGTAATTTCTCTTTGAGCGTCCCAGTCGTCATTTATATTCCCTGCGTTCCGGTCATCATTTGTGTCACGGTGTCCCGGTCTGTAATTTATCTTTGAGTTTTCCGGTTGTCATTTATATCTCCCGGTCGTTATTTGTGTCCCAGTGTCCCAGTTTGTAATTTCTCTTTGAGTGTCCCGGTTTTTAGTTTTCTTTTTCTCCTTTATTTTTCAGTTTTTTAATTCCTTTTTTTTAGTTTTTTTTTTCTTTTACTAATTCGTGACAAGTTGAAGTCACGCGTTGAATAGCTGGAACCTAAAAAACAAAACAAAATCATAAAACATAACTATTTTTAAAATTTTCAGGTAATTTTCTATTTTGAAATAAAAACTAAAAATTATTCCTCAGACGACATAAATATTTTTGATGTTTACATAATAGCTTTAGTGGTTCTGGACTGAAAACTAAATATGCTAATCAAATTAAGAATTGCAATCTCTTAAGTTGAAAAGGCAGATCCACTGGAATCATGCGAATGCGAGGAATGAGAAAAGCCTCACCCTCAAAAGGCCCTGTCAAGATTGTTGCCTCTATTACGTTATAACAGACAAAACAGACATAAAACTTATTTATATATATATATATATATATATATATACATATAAATACTAGCTGTTGAGGTGGCGCTTCGCGCCACCCCAACACCTAGTTGGTGGGGGCGCTTCGCGCCCCCCAAAGCCCCCCCGCGCGCGTAAGTCGTTACGCGCCATATTAGTTACGCGCCATTGTAGTTGTGTCCCTATTATATATATATATATATATATACTAGCTGTTGGGGTGGCGCGGGGAGATCCAGGGAATTTAAAAATTCAGATGGATAATTAACCGCCTCAATTGGTTCCATTACTATGTCGACTGACTTGTAAAGGACTGCCTGCTCTCGAATCTTGGTCATAACAATATTGTTGATTTCGTGGACGTCTTTATTCTTGGCTGCCAGAATCACTCGTTCTTTTAGCTATTTTTGATTTTTATAATTGGTTAGAATTTTCGGAAATACTTTTTTAACCAATCAATTTTTGGACGTCACTAAATTACAGAATTCAGCTGGTAGTTGATTGATCCAGTGCCCCGAGCAAGTTTTTGTGTGCCATGGTCCACTCGTCCCAAAGTTTGCATTTCTGCAATACTTTACCCATCCCAGATGATTTTGAAATATTGTACGTGGGAGTTTCTGTAGAATGAAAATTCAGAGGCAATTTCAAAGCGGAATGAGTTGGTTTTCCACCATGTAGCAACGTTTTGGCTATTCCGTACGACGCAATTGCCAGTGCTATGTCATTTTTTGATCGAATTGATGCCAGAATCAATTTTATCAAAAATGTTTTGCCAGTACCTCCTGGTGCATCCAAAAAGAAGATTTCTCCAATGTTGTTATCGACACAATGCATTATCTTATCATAAATGCCCTTTTGCTCAGACGTTAACTTACATTTGTTATTTTGTACATACGACAATAGATCACTCGTGCTGTAACTTTGTTCACGATCCAATTCCACATATGTTGAAACAGCAGCGCTATGATAAGGTGAAGGCATTCCCAAACTCTGAAGAGGTTTGTTTGCCATACATACGAAAAAATCTTCAATAATAACTAAAGTGTAGTTGTAAATTTCTGATGTAAAAACAAAAGTCATATCTGACGTCTCTAGCTGTTTTCGATGGAGTATATCCTCGGCCATTTTTGAATTATATTTTTGACATAAACTCTGTAGGAGCTGAAGGAAAGCAAGTTGTTAGTATGATTCCAAACAATGCACGAATTTGACTTGGAGTTGACGTTTCGCACGCGTCATTGATGCAGTTATCCCAGTGTTTTTCATTCTTCAATAAATTCTGAGCTTGGCATGCACTACGGTAAGTGTCATGTATAATACCGTTTGCAGTTTTAAAGTACTCAGGCATAATGCTCAATCCTTACAATGACGAATATACAACAATTCTTCGCTGTCCCATTGTCTATGCATATAAATAGATTGTCAGGTTTACTGACTCTTAAACATGCAACATATAATCGTCCATGGGAAAAACAATCTGTATTCAGATCTATGCCTCATTATTCTAATGATGTGTCCATGTGTTCCGGTCGTCATTTATATTCCCTGCGTCCCGGTCGTCATTTGTGTCTCGGTGTCCCGGTCAGTAATTTCTATTCGAAAAATCCCTGCGTCCCGGTCGTCATTTATATATTCCGCGTGTGTCCCGGCGTCTCGTTGTAGTTGTGTATCTGTATCCCAGTCGTCATTTATATTCCCTGTGTCCCGGTGTCCCGGTATGTAGTTTTATCAGTTGACAAACATGACGTCAGTCGACAAACAACTTCATGACGCATACAGCTCAATCCTTAAAATGACATCAGTCGACAAACATGACGTCACTCGACACACACACACACAGACAACTTATATATATACTAGCTGTTGAGGTGGCACTTCGCGCCACCCCAACACCTAGTTGGTGGGGCGCTTCGCGCCCCCCCAAGCCCCCCCGCGCGCGTAAGTCGTTACGCGCCATATTAGTTACGCGCCATTGTAGCTCTGTCCCTGTGTCCCACCTGTGAATAGAGATAGATATAAATATATATTTTTAACTACGTAAAACATGCGAATATACAACATTCTTCGCTGTCCCATTGTGTGTGCATATAAATAGCATTTATATTCCCTGTGTCCCGGTCGTCATTTGTGTCCTGGTGTCCCAGTTTGTATTTTCTCTTTGAGTGTCCCGGTCGTCATTTATATTCCCTGTGTCCCAGTGTCCCGGTCGTCATTTGTGTCCCGGTGTCCCGGTCTGTAATTTCTATTCAAACAATCCCTGTGTCTAAGTCGTCAATTATATATCCCGCCTGTGCCCCCGGCGTCCCCGTCGTAGTTGTGTCCCTGCGTCCCGGTCGTCATTTATATTCCCGGTCGTGATTTGTGTCCGGGTGTCCCAGTCTGTAATTTTTCTTTGAGGTTCCTGGTCGTCATTTATATTCCCTCTGTGTCGGTCGTCATTTGTGTCCCGGTCTGTAATTTATCTTTGAGTGTTTTTTCTTTTTAGTTTTTTTAGTTTTTTACATTTTTTCAGTTTTTTTCTTCTTTATTTTTCAGCGTCACTATGAAGTACATATCGCCGAACCTTTGTTTTTTAACTTAAATC